>NC_134023.1:29663587-29698587 GCF_040712315.1 Castanea sativa
TGCAGAACTGAAAAGGCGAAGCTACGAGTGGAAAAAGGCAAGAGAGTGTGAGACTAATATCGGGAAAAAGCCAATTTAAGAGTGAAACACGAGTGGGAGTGACATAATTTGAGTGCAAACACATGAGGGAGTGTTGTGAGGAATTATTTCTAACAATTTTTTGTTGTTTCAAAAGTATGTCTTTCAGGTGTGAAACATCAAATGGGGAAGGAGGGGAGGAGTCGTCCCTCATTTTGTAGGCTATGCAACAACAATTTGAACGCATGAACGTGGTGTTTAATGAGATTCGGAATCGGATAGATAGGCAAGACACTGTTATTGCTACTTTGCGTGAGGAGTGTCGTCAAAGAAGCCCTAATGCAAGAAGGCAAGAAAGGCGTTCTCACATGAATGATTCTGATGACTACCACGAGGATGAGTTTGAAGATGAAGGAGATCAAGCTTCACTGAACAATGAAGGCAGGTTTATGCCAAGGAGAGAAAGGCATGGTAGAGGTTTCCGAAGAGATCCAAGATGACAAGATGGGACTGACAGGAACCTAGGAAACATAAAAATGAAGATACCCACATTCCACGGGAAAAATGATCCAGAAGCATACTTGGAGTGGGAGAAGAAGGTGGAGTTAATCTTTGAGTGCCACAACTACTCCGAGGAGAAAAAGGTAAAACTCGTTGTCATTGAGTTTACTGACTATGCTATTATATGGTGGGATCAACTTGTGATGAACAGAAGGAGAAACCATGAGAAACCTATTGAGACTTGGGAGGAAATGAAGGCAATCATGAGGAGGCGGTTTGTTCGTAGTCACTACTATAGGGACTTGTATCAGAAATTACAGAGTCTTACTCAAGGCTATAGGAGCGTGGATGACTACCACAAGGAGATGGAGATTGCCATGATTCGGGCAAATGTAGAGGAGGATATAGAAGCTACCATGGCAAGGTTTTTGAATGGGCTGAATCGTGACATTGCCAACGTGGTGGAGTTGCAGCACTACGCTGAGTTGGAGGACATGGTGCACATGGCAATAAAGGTGGAACGACAGCTTAAAAGGAAAGGAACTCGGTCGTTTCAAAATCCGGGCTTCTCTACTTCATGGAGGTCAAATGGGAGGAAAGACGAAGGGGCTGTTTTCAAGTCCAAAGCTGAACCACAAAAAAGGAGAGATGAAGCTCCCAGTATCAACAAAGGTAAAAATGAATCCCAGACTTGTAATCGTGATATTAAGTGTTTTTGTTGTTTGGGAGTAGGTCATATTACTTCACAATGCCCAAATAAGAGGACCATGATCGCACGTATTGATGGAGAGGTGGAAACTAAAAGCGAGTAAGATGATGACCAGATTCCATCACTTGAGGATGCTTGTGATGAGGAAGTGGAGTATCCAGTGGAGGGCGAGTCACTTGTGGCTAGACGTGCTTTAAGTGCCCAAGTCAAAGAGGATGACATGGAACAACAAAGGGAGAACATTTTTCACACTAGATGCCACGTCAACAACAAGGTATGTAGTATGATTATAGATGGGGGGAGCTGTACTAATGTGGCTAGTACTACTTTAGTTGAAAAATTGACCTCCTTGGTGGCCCCCGAACAGGTATTTTAAATTTGTCTCATAGTTTCTTGCCTAGCATAACGGCCTTGCTCACCAAACATCTCCTTCAAACTTAGCATTATGTCCAAAGCTAGTCCTACATCCTGAATTCGATGATGTAGAACATTTGAAATAGATGCTAGGATATAGCACTTGACCATCTCAATAGATTTCTGCTGACAATCATATCGCTAATTTTCCTCAAGAGGAGCATCTAATGATGGAAAGTTAGGATAAGGTTGACTAAGCACATACTTGTGCTCTTCAGCAGTTAGAACAATGTCCAAATTTCTTTTCCAATCAACATAGTCGGATCCAGTCAGTTTGTTTTGATTAAGACTAGCAACAAGTGGGCTAAAAGATGCCATGATTTAAATCTGAAAATAAAAAACATGAATATAATAAGTAAACCGAACATTATCAATTTAGCATATAAACACATATTATGAAACCTAAATAAAACCATAATATAAAATATGCAGCAACAACCCAATCCATATTCAATATCCCTCAGCATAGAGTGAACATTAAATACTATGATTGATCAAAAAATTGAAGAAATTCATCGCTACTCGATTGATGAAAAAGAACATTCAATTGATCGAAAGTGATTCTTGGTCGTTCAAAACTCGTGAAAACCGAGTTTTTCAAATTTTCTAGTAACCGTTTTTGGCGTTTCACTTGAACAAATCTTGATCACATCAGAAAGAGATTAAGATTAAAACTGAATTCCATTGATGCTATAGCTTTAAAGTTCAATGTAACATACTTAATATCAAACTTAAACAACATCATAACATCAATTTCAGTTTTCATCAAACAATAATTTCTATACCCATGCAGAAAATTAATTGTAATCTTCTAACATCATGAAATTACTATCTTTGATTCCAAAACTCACAAAACATGTTATAAAAATTCAAAATTGAAGACCACTCTGCTACCAATTGTTGGAAAAACATAGTTTGTATCATATACAAAACATACACAGTGGAAAATTAATGAATCTACTTCATTCGCAATTGATAACATGTACTATGTAAATTTCAAAATTCAAGAACAAGGGAGCGTACATTGGTGCTGTGAAATTCAAAACCAAATATTAGAAGTACTTGGGAACACTTCTAATCTTCACTCCAATTCCACTTAATGCTCAAGAAGTGTGGCCTCTTAATCAGCTTCCAAATGAGAATCAGAGAGTGACTTACACTCACATACACACATTTCATTCCACACAATAGTGTCATACAAAATTTTGTATGTTTTTCTCCTTATAACAAATTGATTATCTAATTGAACTAGCCTTCTGGGCCATTCCAATTGGGCTTTAGTATGTGACTTGGAGTGAGACCAAAAGAGAACAAATAAGACTCTAGCTCTAATGGGCCTTGGGCTTTTCTGTCAACTCTTGACAAGTCTAAAGTTACCATTAATTATATTTAATACCACTATATAGATATAATTGCACTCTAGGCCTTATTAATAAATTATATCTCAAGACTTTATTATACATGCAACCCCTTCATTAAAATATTCATAGTAATATAAAGTCATGAAAGTTGACTGTCACTTTGAAGATTACTACATCTTAATCCTTGAGTACCCAATTTAATCCTTTAAGTTACATCATATATTTATGAAATCCAATTTCATAAATATATATTTTAGTAACTCCTTACTAAAATGGTTAGGCCTAACACTCTGAATAACCAAACCCATTAAATTTATCTCAAGGGAATATTTTATATCTCCGTTAAGAGATTATGAATTCCATCTTGAGAATATATGTGGCTGCCCAACATACTAAGGTTTGATCATGACTTTAGATCTCGCTCTTGATATATCAAAGCAACCTAAAATTCATGATCAGGTTCATTATTCTCTCAGGATTAAGACTTCATGTAAATAAAATTCGTGAGATTTATTATTCATTTGACAGTCGTTAAGAGAATAATAAATCTCACAGCGGTCTAGTTCAATATGTCTTAACTCTTAAAACATATCAACTAGAAGTCTCCACTTCCATGATTAAAACAAATCATCTTAATTGATATGTTATAGTCTTCTCAAATGAAATGCCCAATTTCAGCACCGACTACGAACTAAAATTTTGAGTTTACAAAGAACTTGTAATTTATATCTTCTGTGACTAAATCACATACTATGCATTTCATGGACTATATGATAATGTCTAAATATTCATGTTACCATTATCTTAGATAATAATAAAAGTAATTTATTAATCACAACATTATGTCATGCATAATGTCATACATATACAATAGGATTTAAGGGCACTAATCCTAACAAAACTCTATAGTAATCGTTACATTATAACCTTCAATAGTAATTGAATAAACAAACACTATGGGTTCCATTATAACAAGTAATGGAGAAAGCTTAGTGCAAAATGAAGGGATAGAGAGATTCCAGACAGCGCAGCAAGATCATTATGATGCTAGGGTATGCTTGTAGGTATAGTATATGTAGTAAGTAATGAGGAGCATTTAGGGTAGTATTAGTAGTGAGAGAAAGAGAGTATTTACTAAAGTTGCTAGGAATGGATAAGAGATTATAAGTAGAGGTTTGAGGGGTATTAGTGAACCAGGGGCTGAAGAGCTTAGTTTCTAAGTTTGAAGCTAAAAATTTAGAAGCTCAGAACCTTACTAAAAGCTTAAAGAAATTAGAGAAAGAGGAAAAATAGAGAAGTTTATGAGAGAGTTCTTCTCTATTGGTGTGTGTTAAGATGTTGGTAGAAAGCTCTATTTGCAGTTAAGTTTAAAGGGTTTTTTAGCAAATAATCTCTACCAAAATTAGTCTCAATCTTCAGAAAATTCTTAGAGAATCATTCTTAGGATTTAGCCAAGAGTGGTCAGTTCAACTTTAGAATGTTCTTGGTGTTTTGGATAATAGCAGTTGGAGTTGTTCTAACTTAGCATTAAATACTAATTGTCCTCAGCCAATGGGATTAGAGCATGTTTTACACTAATGATCTTGGTTGTCTGCTGCTAGTATCAGAGCTTCCCAGGGCAAATTGTGTGACCCTAAGTCAGGTGTCAATCTTGGAGCCTTCTGCTGGAAACTTTGCTGGAGATCTCCTTGGTGCCCTCCAAACCACAGTTCCCTAAGTTTCTCCATTTGGGTTCATGTGCTTGGTTAATGAACTAAAAAGTATACATTTTTGGCATAGTAATGAGTTGTTTACAAGTTATTCCAAAAGCTCCCATGGTCTGTTCATAGATGCTCCTAATTCCTTGGCTGATTGTGTTGGAGAAAAGGGAGAGAATGGCTAGCTACACCTTCACAGCCCTATGTCTTGTCAGCACAGCTTTATGTCACATCAGTAATCAAGAAAATTAGATTGCCAAGGAAGGGCTTAAGCTCAACTGGACATGTGTCCTCTTCTGATTTGATTTGATAAGCTGAAAATGATAGTAATGTGCCCCAACTATCATCTTAGTTGTGCTGAAACTTGGCTAGTGGCTAGTCTAACCACTTTAGTTACTCAAGTGAACCTTGGTTGCTGAGATTAGCAAATGGGCTGGGCCGTCTCGGCAAGGCCTTGTTGTTGGGCTTCTTTGAGCTTGTTCATCTGTACAAAATGAATAGTTTTGCTATAGGTAATATACATGTGCATTTATAGTTAGAGTTTCTTACGAAAAAAATAAGTATAGTTCCCATAAATTTTGTAGAAGAAGTAGTTTGAAAAGATGAGTAATATAACATAAGTAGTTTATGCCTCCCATGAGTTAGGGACTTTAGTATATGAAAATATGGTTTTGCCAATGAATAGTTTTGGGCTTTAAGCGTAATGTAATTGTTCTTGCCAAATGATATTTGGGTTTTAATAGAATAATTGTTTGCCTAATAGTTTTGGGTTTTTTTTTTATAAAATAGTATTGGGCTTTTTGTAAAATTTGCCTAAATAATATTAGGCTTTTGTAAATAGTTTCCAAAATGTTATTGGGCTTTTGTAAATAGTTTCCAAAATATTATTGGGCTTTTGTAAATAGTTTGAGGTTTTGTAAAAATATTGCCATGTAGCAATGGACTTAGTAAAAGTGTTGTTTAGCAACAGGCTTTAGGGTGTAGTGTAGCAACGAGCTTTAGAGGTGCCGTGTAGCAACGAGCTTTAGGGTGCCGTGTAGCAACGGGCTTTTGTAAAGAGAGTTTTTTTGAGCTTTTTGGATTTTGCCCACAAGGTAATTGAGTTTGGGCTTTTGTAGAGATGGTATAATTTTGTGGGCCAATTTCAGTAGTGGTATGATAAGTATTTGTGTAGGAGCCCAAGTTGGGTATGTTAGGATGTGTGCCCTTAAATCTTATTGTATGATGCTATGTATGTTATTATGTATGACATTACGTATGAATTAATGTTGTGATTAATAAAGTTGCTTTATTTTATCTAAAATAATGGTAACATGAATATTGGGACATTATCATATAGTCCATGAGATGCATTGTATGTGATTTAGTCACAGAAGATGTAAATCACAAGTTCCTTGTAAACTCAAAATGTAGTTCGTAGTCGGTGATGAAATTGGGCATTTCATCTGTGAAGACTATAACATATCAACTAATATGATTTGTCTTGATCATGGAAATGGAGATTTCTAGTTGGTATGTTGATATTTTTTAAGAGTTAAAACATAATGAACTAGACCGTTGTGAGATTTATTATTCTCCTAATGACTGTCAAATGAATAATAAACTCACGACTTATATTTGCATGAACTCTTAATCTTGAGAGAATAATGGACTTGATCATGAAGTATAGGTTGTTTTGATATATCAGGAGTGAGATCTAAAGTTACGGTCAAAACCTCAGTATGTTGGGCAACCACATTTAGTGTTGATGGAACATATATTCTTAAGATGGAATTCATAGTCTCTTAATGGAGATACAAAATATTCCCTTGAGATATAAGTTTAATGGGTTTGTTATTCAGAGAGTTAGCCTAACCACTTTAGTAAGGAGTTACTAAAGTATATATTTATGGAATTGGATTTCATGAATATATGATGAATAACTTAATGGATTAAACCGGGTACTCAAGGATAAGATGTAGTAATTTACAAAGTGGCAGTCTACATTCATGACTTTATATTACTACGAATATTTTATGAAGGGGTTGCATGTACAATAAATTTTTGAGATATAATTTAAAAATAAGGCTTAGAGTGCAACTATATTTATATAGTGATATTAAATATAGTTAATGGTAACTTTGGACTTGTCAAGAGTTAAAAGAAAAGCCCAAGGCCTAGTGAAACTAGTGTCTTATTAGTCCCTTTTGGTCCCATTCCAAGCCACACACTTAAGCCCAATTGGAAAGGCCCAAAAGGCCAGCCTCATTAGATAATCTGTTAGATACAAAGGGAGAAACATACAGAATTTTCTGTAGAGAATTGTAAGAACACTATTGCGAAGTAGCGTAAGAAGTGTTAGACACTTTGACATTCTCCCTTTGGAACTGATTGAGAGACCACACATCTTGGGTGTTAGTGGAATTGGAGTGAAGATTGAAAGTGTTCCCAAGTGCTTCTAATCTTCGGTTTTGAAATTCACCGCTCCACGGTACAGTCTCTGGTTCTCAAATTCTGAAACTTACATAGTGCATGTTAACATTTATGAATGAAGTAGGTTCGTTATTTTTCTACTGCATACATGCATATTTCCATCAGGGTAATATGTGGGATATAATGGGTAATATTTGTGAGAGAGCCCAAATTAATTTATGGGCTTGTATGGGTATTTTAGTGAGTGGGCAAATGAGATTAGGGCCTGAAAATTCGTACCACAACATTTAGCCCCCTGAGTCACATGTGAGCAATTTTTGTTTAGTCACACATGCAAGTTTGAAGTTTGGTAGCAGTTGTGAATAGTGGGCTTCTGTAACTCTCCCACGTTCAGGACCTTGGTGGGTTTTCAGTTATTCCCTAGGTTTCTTACATTAAATGCTAGTCTCTTCCCCATGTCTTGTCACTTGCAGCTTTCATGTTTACTAGTAAAAAGGTTGGTCTTGGTTGCTTCTTTTTTATCTTGGATTGACAAATAGAGAGATTAAGGCAGAGGGAGAGCCTTTTCTTCTTCTTCTTCCTATTTTCGGCCAAAGTTGAGAGTGACTGAGATTTTCGGCAAAGCGTAGAGAGAAACAGAGCTTTTTCTTCCTCTTTTTCTTGTCTTCAACCAAGAGTGAAAGAAACATAGAACTTCGGCAAAATTTTAAGAGGGAACTAAGATTTTCTTTCTTCCTTTTTTGCTTTCGGCCAGGTGAGAGAGAAACTATAATTTCTATTGTTTCTAGTGTTTTCTCTACCATTTTTTTTTATTCTTAGAGAAATATTTCTGCTTCTATGAGTCATGGTTGAAAGAGAAGAACTGTTGGGTTTTGGTGGTGCTGGTACTACCGGAGTGGCTGTGCTAGGTGGTGAGGTTGTGGCTAGAGGTATGGTTGAGGTTGTTGTCATGGGTGGTGGTGCAGAGGCCAGGCGAGGAAAGCCTTTGTTGCCACTGTAAGACCCATGGTATTGCTCAACTTCTTTGTTTCTAGCAGTTGGGGCTCCTGAGGTTAGCCCACCTGGTGTGCCAAAGAAGTGGATTCTGAAAGGTGAAGCCCCTAGCTATGAGACAGCATGGGTTCCAGCAGCTTCTAGCATAATGGACCTGCGATTCTAGCTGAAAGAGCTTCTGCCAATACCTATTCAGTTTTTGTGTCCTTGTGGCATAACCGTTGGCTGGTCCGATTGGGTAGAGTAAGAGGTTGCTGATGAAGAATTCTATCACATTCTAAGGAATGCCAAGATTATATAAATAGCCAAGAGGTAGACCAAGTAGTGATAGGTTCTCCCTTGAATGAGTCTTCTACCAATGCTCAGCCTATTCCAAACACAAGAGCAGCTTTTGCATGGGCTACTAGGTAGTATTTAGGATTTGCTGAGTGGTGTGCTGACCTCAATGGCTGGGTGGTTCATGGTGGAGATGTTCCCATAGAATGGAGTGAGAATAACACCATTATAAGATTCCCTAAGTCTAATCTAGCCACTGGTTCAACAAAGAGATCTCGTGGCAAATCACCTCCTTCAGAAGACAAGCCCAAAAAGGTGAGGTGCAAGAGAGCAAGTACTGAAAAGCCCAAGACTGGTGGTCCTAAGCCCCCAACTACTGTTCAATTTGATTCTAGTGCAGTTCCAGCTACTAAGTCCAGTGTCCCAGCTATTGCTTCTGCTAGTACACTCTTGCCATTGAAGAAATACAGAAGGAAGACTAGAGTTAGCAAGATAAAGGTACTTGAATCTTCAGAAGAGGTATTCTTGTAGAGCCCTTATCTTCTTACATCTTTTCTATCCTTTTTCTTTTCTTCTTTGCCTTTATTTGTGGTGCTAACCATATGTTTTTGTGGTTGCAACTGTCTGGTGAGAGTGAAGAGACACAGTCAGAAGAGTATGATTTTGAGGACATAGTTGTTGACTTGGGTAAACTATTGTTCCTTGCTTTGGTTTCTTCTCATGTTTCCTTTCCTGATGTCCTTTATTCTCTAGGTCCAACTGATGAAGACATAGAGATTGCTAATAAGGGTCTTGATGTTACTGTCACTGCTGGAGACACTGCTGCTGGTATGCCTAGCCAAGAACACACTGTCAAGGATCCTGATGTCACTGTCACTATCACTGCTAGAGAGGCTGTTGCTAGTATGCCCAGCCAAAGGCACATTGTTTCTTTGACTATTCATAATGTACACCAGAGCAAGGAACCACCAAGTATGATAATTCTGAGTCATTTACATTGAGTAGAGTAAGCTTCTTGTTCAATAATGCTTGGCTATATGAGTGCTTTCTATTACTGCTGGAGATATAATCATGTTCATTTTTGCAGAGTAGCAGAGTGAATCTTCCAATGCTGCTTTTAAGAGAATGAGTCTTAAGGAATTCTTGGAGCAATTTGCAGAAGATGAGAAGGAGAAAATGGCAGCTGATTTCTATCCTCTTTCAAGTAATACCGTCATGTTCCAATGGTCTGAGGTTCCTAGAGAAGGTCAGCCACTGCTGGAAGATATTGTAAGGAAATATCCTCATTTTATGACTGGATGCAAGCTAGGTGATTCTTTGAGGAAATCTGGACTTCAGTTGCTTGTTGCAATACTGCTGGATATACAGGGTACAAAGCTTGAGAGTACAAATTTGAAGAAGGAACTTGAGTGGAAGAATGCTCCCAAGGATTTGTTGTTCATGAAGTTCGGAGTCCAATTTATTCTTGATAAGATTCGGACAACTGCTGAGGCTTGTATTACTCGAGATAATGAGAATAAGTTGAGTAAGCTTGTAGTGAAGATAGTTGATCTTGAGAAAGAAATTGTAGCAAAGACAGTCGAGCTTTTTCTTCTAATGAGTCAAAGGGACAAAATGGTGTAGTCATCGTCAGCTGGAGGTGCTTCTTCCTTAGCTGAAACCTTAGGCGATGGCTTATTAGACTAGCTTTTTATTAGTAGCTTAGTATTTTGAACAATCTGTCCTTAAGTTATGATGTAATGGAACAAGTTATGTATTTTGGATTGATTCAGCTGTGTAGGCTAAGTTTTGTGAAAAGGTGCATCAGCCATATGAACTTCATGTGGTAGTTTGATATTTCTCCAGCTATACAAGCTGTGTTTTGTTTATGTACAAGTATATAGATTTTTTTATGACAATTGTTTTATTTACCAAAGAATAGTATGTTCAAGCTAAAATATAGTCATGGAAATCATATATATAATTTTTGAAAATATTTATTGTGCTCATGACTATTTTGGTTCAAAACACCCAATTGTTAAAGCTATAACTTTATTCATAGTTCAGAGTATGCTTGTTTATGTATGGAAAGTAATATTAGAGTGCTTGTAATTGTAAGAAATTCAATGCTTACTTCTTATTCACATAGTAGTATTTTAGGTTGTACAAGGAGAGTTACTTGGTACATACTTAGTTATAAAGGGAGAAACATATAGAATTTTTTATTAGAGAAATAATAAGAAAAAGATATCATTGTGAAATGGTGTGTATGTGTGAGTGAAGCCACTTAATCATTCTCCCTTAGAAACTGATTAAGAGACCACACTTCTTGGGCGTAAAGTGGAATTGGAGTGAAGATTATGTTAGGATTAGTGCCCTTAAATCCTATTGTATGATGCTATGTATGTTATTATTTATGACATTATGTATGACTTAATGTTGTGTTTAATAAAGTTGTTTTACTATTATCTAAAAATAATGGTAACATGAATATTGGGATATTATTATATAGTCCATGAGATGCATTGTATGTGATTTATGTGATTTAGTCACAAAAGATGTAAATCACAAGTTCCTTGTAAACTCAAAATGTAGTTCGTAGTCGGTGATGAAAATTGGGCATTTCATCTGCAAAGACTATAACATATCAAGTAAGATGATTTGTCTTGATCATGGAAATGGAGATTTCTATTTGGTATGTTGATATGTTCTAAGAGTTAAAATATATTGAACTGGACCGTGTGAGATTTATTATTCTTCCAACGACTGTCAAATGAATAATAAACTCACAACTTGTATTTACATGAACTCTTAATCCTAAGAGAATAATGGACCTGATCATGAGGTGTAGGTTGCTTTGATATATCAGGAGTGAGGTCTAAAGATACGATCAAAACCTCAGTATGTTGGGCAACCACATTTAATGTTGATGGAACATATATTCTCAAGATGGAATTCATAGTCTCTTAACAGAGATACAAAATATTCCCTTGAGATAAGTTTAATGGGTTTGTTATTCAGAATGTTAGGCCTAACTACTCTAGTAAATTGTTGCTAGAGTATATATTTATGAAATTGGATTTCATAAATATGTGATGAATAACTTAAAGGATTAAACTGGGTACTCAAAGGATTAAACTGGGTACTCAAGGCTAAGACGTAGTAATTTACAAAGTGGCAGTCTACATCCATGACTTTGTGTTTTTATGAATATTTTAATGAAGGGGTTGCATGTACGATAAAGTCTTGGAATATAATTTATAAATAAGGCCTAGAGTGCAACTATATTTATATAGTTGTATTAAATATAGTTAATGGTAACTTTGGACTTGTCAAGAGTTGACAGAAAAGCCTATGGCCCATGGCCCATTGGAGCTAGTGTCTTATTGATCCCTTTTGGTCCCACTCCCAGCCATGCACTTAAGCCCAATTGGAAAGGCCAGCCCAATTAGATAATCGGTTAGAAACAAAGGGAAAACATACAGATTTTTTTGTAGAGAATTGAAAGAACACTATTGTGAAGTAGTGTAAGAAGTGTTAGACACTTTTTGATATTCTCCTTTGGAACTGATTGAGAGACCATACATCTTGGGCGTTAGTGGAATTGGAGTGAAGATTGAAAGTGTTCCCAAGTGCTTCTGATCTTCTGTTTTGAAATTCACCGCTCCAAAGTACACTCTCTTGTTCTCTAATTCTGAAACTTACATAGTGTATGTTAACATTTATGAATGAAGTAAATTCGTTATTTTTTTCACTGCGTACATGCATATTTCCATCATATTAAAAGTGTTCCCAAGTGCTTTCGATCTTTTGTTTTGAATTTCACCACACCAATGTACGCTTTCTTGTTCTTAAATTTTAAAATTTACATAGTGCATGTTATCAATCATGAATGAAATAGATCCTTGTTTGTTGCTTCCGCTGTGTGTTTTGTATGAGATACAAAACTAGTTTTTCCAACAATGGCTTCCCAAGTAGAGCATGGTAAAAGGCAGGTGAGTCGATCACATGAAATCTAGTGAGAGCAACAGTGGGCCCCACTTTGAGGACTAGCTACATGCTTCCAATAGTGTACTCATGAATTCTAGCAAAACCAGAAACTTCAATTAGCGATTCTGCTAAGTGGAATTCCAGTTGCTTTAAGTGTGCTGGTTGGGACAAGATTGAGTGATGCACCAATGTCGACTAGTGCCCTTCTTATGTGAACATCATTGATTTGAGTAGCAACATATAATAGTCTACTATGATCAGGGTGTTGTACCTCCATATCCTCATCGGTGAAGGTAGTGGCATTAGTAGTCTCTAGGAAAGCTCGACTGACATGAACTTCAACTTTGAGGTAGTGTGTTCCGGAGTTAGCAGTAATGGATATAAGAGCTTCGATCACTATCCTCCTTGACTCCTCCTTGAGCCCTAACTGGTTGAACAAAGTCTGAAAGGTAGGACTCCTTTGAAGAGCGGAGATAGCTGCTAGAGGTATACTTGTATTGCTGGCCATTTCATCCTCATCACCACTTGTATGAAAGAGTATAGCTGTTGTGGCTTTCCCTCTGTGATACTGAGGCAGTGGGTTCCACTAGACCTTTTTAAGGTGCCATCTGAAATCTTTTGGTGAAATGTTCTCCGAATTACTCTATAATCTCTAACTCCATGACTCACATATTGATGATACCGACAATAAAAGGTTTTTCGTATGTCCTCCAAAGTAGGCTCTCAGCTAGGCTTGAAGGGCTTAAGCACTTCATCAGCCATCTATTTGTCGATGACAGCATTCATTTTTTCATTGGTGCATGGTGTGGGAGGGTACTCTTCTAGTTCTTCTTCTCTTCTTCGCTTCATTCTAGCCACTGGTTCACTGTTGGAGACCGTGAGAGCTTGAGGAACATTCTTCTTTTGTGACTTTGGCTTTTTAGCGGAGCAGGGCTTGACTGGTACTGCTATCTTACGAGCTTTCTGGAGCAACTAGGCAAACTGAACAATGTCAAGATTCTCCAAATGAGTCTGGTACTCATGGGACATGTTGTCGATGCAAATTTCCACAAGCTTTTGTTCTTTGTACTGCCCACAACAATTAAGAGCAGTATCTCTAAATAGTCGGATGAAGAAGAGTCCTTTAAAGGACTTTTGCTTGGTGCTGTGAAGTGTGAGGATAGTAACTTTGTCCTCCCTATGGAAATGTTTTGAGTAGAAACTTTCAACCATGTCATCCCATGTGACAATGGAACCTGGATGGAGAATGGAATACCATAGAATCAAGAAACTTGTTGACATGCTTAACATCATAAAGAGTGAAGGTGGGAGTCTCATATTTTTTCGGATATGGCTTACTCAATAACTCAGCTGGGTATGGCGGCCTTCGAACAAAGTACCTTGGTTCCCTTGGCTGGCTAATTCTTTCCATATTGAGGATTTCCAGTGACTGATCCTCTCTCCTGCTATGTTATAGGATCTGGACCTTCAGGTAATGGCTGGGGTACTAGTTCTTGAGCCTCTTTCAAGACTCTCATAAATTCAAAAAGTTTAAATTGAGCTTGTTGCATTCCTTGTAACATCTCCAGGAGAAAAGAGAATTGATGGTCAGAATTCTCTTGATTAACTTCATGTTGGTCAGCTTGTTCATCTTGTGCAGCTAGGCTGCGACGACTTTTTGCTGCTGAAGGGTTGTTGTTTTGAGTCCCTTCTTGCCAACTATTCTATAGCCTACGAGGCAAGGTGAATTCTTGACTTCAGTAGGCTCCTTAGTGAAGTCACCAAAATGTCGGGGAAGAAAAAATTTTCCTTCCAACAAATGAGATTTGTGTTGGGTTAGGGGCCTAAACCGAAACTCAACAATGGGCTTGAAGCACGGCCTAAAGGTTATCAGTGAAGATTTGGAGAATTCACCTTACTTTATGCCTTGAGCCTAGGTTGGGACTGACAAGGATTATGGGATGGCCCAAAAACATTTCCTATAGCAAACTCGTCAGCATAACAGAAAAGTGTACTGCAATAAAGAATTAGCTAGTAGTAAGATATTCCAACGGTAGATATTCCAGCAGTAAAATATTCCAACGGTAAAACGAGACAGAACAAAATAAACCTCCAGCTGTTAATAATTTGACAGATTAAGGAGAATGTCTACATCTCCAAAACCATCATCCATAGGTTCTAGTGAGAAAAAATCCTGTAATACAAAAACATGAGGGAAAAACTCAATAGTAATTATTACATTATAACCTTCAATAGTAAATGAATAAACAAGCACTATAGGTTCCATTATAACAAATAATGGAGAAAGCTTAGTGTGAGATGAAGGGAGAGAGAGATTCCAGCTAGTGCAACAAGATCATTATGATGTCAGGGTATGCTCATGAGTATAATATATGTAGTGAGTAGTGAGGAGCATTTTGGATAGTATGAGTAGTGAGAAAAAGAGTGGATTTAGTAAAACTGCTTGGACTTTCTACTAGGTATGGTTAAGAGCTTATAAGTAGAGGTGTGAGGGGTAAATGAGCTAGGGCCTGAAGAGCTTAGTTTCTAAGTTTAAAGCTAAGAACTCAAAAGCTCAAAACCTCACTAAGAGCTTAAAGAAAATTAGAGAGAGAGGAAAAATAGAGAAGTTTATGAGAGAGTTCTTCTCTATTGGTGTGTGTTGAGATGTTGGTAGAGAACTCTAATTATAGTTAAGTTTAAGGGCTTTTTAGCAAATAATCTTTGCCAAAATCAATCTTAATCTTCAATAAATCCTTAGAGAATCGTTTCTAGGATTTGGCCAAGAGTGGTAAGTTCAGCTTTAGAATGTTCTTGCTGGTTTGGGTAATAGCAGTTGGAGTTCTAACTTAGCATTAAATGCTGATTGTCCTCAGCCAATGGGATTAAAGCATGTTTTAGGCTAATGATCTTGGTTGTCTACTGCTAGTATTAGAGCTTCCCAGGGTAGATTGTGTCACCCGAAGCTAGATGTCAATCTTGGAGCCCTCTGCTGGAAACTCTACTAGAGATCTTCTTGGTGCCCTCCAAACCACAGTTTCCTAAGTTTCCCCATGTGGGTTCATGTGCTTAGTTCATGAACCAAAAAGTATACATTTTTGGCATGGTAATGAGCTGTTTACAAGTTATTCCAAAAACTCCAATGGTCTGTTCATGGCTGCTACTAATCCCTTGACTAATTGTGGTGGAGAAAAGGGAGAGAATGGCTGGTTGCAGCTTCACAACCCTATGTCTTGTCAGCACAGCTTTATGTCACATCAGTAATCAAGAAAATCTGCTTGCCAGGGAAGGGTGTAAGCTTAACTGGACATGTGTCCTCTTTTTACCTAATTTGATAAGTTGAAAATGATAGTAATGGGCCCCCAGCTATCAGCTTAGTTGTGCTGAAACTTCACTAGTGGCTAGTCTAACCACTTTAGTTACTCAAGTGAACCTTGGTTGTTGAAATTGGCACATGGGCTAGGCTAACTCGGCTGGGCTTTGTTGGGGGGCTTCTTTGGGCTTGTTCATCCCTACAAAATGAATAGTTTTGTCATGGACAATATACATGGGCTTTTATAGTTAGATTTTCTTATGGAAAAAATAAGTATAGTTCCCATAAATTTTATAGAAGTAGTATTAAAAGATGAGTAATATATCATAAGTAGTTTATGCTTCCCATGATTTAGTGTCTTTAGTATAAGAAAGCCAAGGAATTTTTTAGGGCTTTGAGCATAATGAAATTGTTTTTGCCAAATGATATTTGGGCTTTAATAGAATAATTGTTTTCCCAATAGTTTTGGGTTTTTTTGATAAAATAGTATTGGGCTTTTTATAAAATTTGCCAAAATAATATTGGGCTTTTGTAAATAATTGCCAAAATAATATTGGGCTTTTGTAAATAGTTGCCAAAATGTTATTGGGCCTTTTTAAATAGTTGCTAATTGGGCTTTTGTAAATAGGTTCCAAAATAGTATTTGGGCTTTTGTAAATAGGTGCCAAACTATTATTGGGCTTTTGTAAATTGTTTGAGATTTTGTAAAAATATTTTCATGTAGCAACGGACTTAATAAGAGTGTTGTATAGCAATGAGCTTTAGGGTACCATGTAGCAACGGGCTTTAAGGTACCTATAGCAACCGGCTTTAGAGGTGTTGTGTAGCAACAGGCTTTAGAGGTGCCGTGTAGCAATGGTATAAGTGTAACGCGAACCAAAGGTATAAGTAACAGACTTTGACCCTGTGATTATAAATGAGTCACGAACCGAATGTATAAAGTTTGAACGCCACAAGGAAGAATCCTTGATAAGTTCACAGTTCCTGAAGAACCAAAAGAAGAGCAAAGCCTCACCTTTTCTGATTTTTATTCAATAATCTATCAAAAAACGTTTATAGACTTCAAGGCCTATTTAAGGGCTTCATAAAACTTGACAGACAAGAAAATATATTCTAAAATAACTCCTAATTGATACCTTACCTGATGAGAATCAACAAGCATTCAAGGATCCATTGCATGTTCTAGTTGGGCCTATTACAAGAGCAAGATCCAAGAAGATCAAAGAAGCACTTAACGGGCTGATTCAAGAGATTTGGGCTGATTCTAACACAGGACATTCCAAGCTTGGCCCAAAGGAAGCTGAAAACGTAATAAATTTAATTCAAGCTATTTAGGGCTGATCTGGCTTAATTGCGAGTGATTTATGGCATGAATTAATGGCTGATTAACTTTCCAGCTCTATATCAGTTAAGGCAGATTTTTTCCTATTTTAGATCTGCTAATTTCAGACCAAATTAACATTTATTTAGAGTTTTATTATTTAGTACATTTTTTTAGGTATTTTCCTTGTTTTTAGGTGCATTTAATGCTTTTTAGGTCAAATTTGATTCCTGATATGGTAAGGTATCAATTAGGAGTTATTTTAGAATATATTTTCTTGTCTGTCAAGTTTTATGGAGCCCTTAAATAGGCTCTGAAGTTTGTAAACGTTTTTCATTATATTATGGAATAAAAATCAGAAAAGGTGAGGATTTGCTCTTTTTTTGGTCCTTCAAGAACTGTGAACTTATCAGGGATTCTTCCTTGTGGCGTTCAAACTTTATACCTTCGGTTCGTGATTCATTATAATCATTGGGTCAAGGTGTTATACTTATACCTTTGGTTCGCGTTTCGATTATAAACGTTGGATCAGGGTTTCTATAAAAAATCTGAATTTTAGCTTTCCTGGACAAATATTCCAATATTTTTGTTGGGTCTCAAAGTGTGTCGATTGAGGTTCGCATCATTACCATATCAGGAATCAAATTTGACCTAAAAAGCATTAAATACACCAAAAAACAAGTAATTAAATCACCTAAACCTAAAATAACGTTTTTACATAAAAAAACCAAAAATAAATTACAATAATTAAACAGTAAACTGTGTCCTACATCAGACCCCTCCACATGAAACAAACTCGTCCTTGAGTTCATCTTTGGGCTGATTCTATCCAGTTGACGAATCCTTTTGAAGAGAGGGGCAATGATGAGAATCGACAAGCATTCAAGGATCCATTGCATGTTCCAGTTGGGCCTATTACAAGAGCAAGATTCAAGAAGATCAAAGAAGCACTTAATGGGCTGATTTAAGAGATTTGGGCTGATTCTAATGTAGGACATTCCAAGTTTGGCCCAAAGGAAGATAAAGGCTTAATAAATTTAATCCAAGCTATTGAGGGCTGATCTAGGTTAATTAGGAGTGATTTATGGCGTGAATTAATGACTGGTTAAATTTCCAGCTCTATATCAGTTAATGGAGATTTTTTCCTATTCTGGAGCTGCTATTTTAGACCAATCTACCTGAATTTAGGGCTTTTATTATTTAGAACGTTTTTTAGGTATTTTCCTTGTTTTTATGTGCATTTAATACTTTTTAGGTCAAATTTGATTCCTGATATGATAAGGTATCAATTAGGAGTTATTTTAGAATATATTTTCTTGTCTGTCAAGTTTTATGGAGCCCTTAAATAGGCCCTTAAGTCTGTAAACGTTTTTCATATATATTATTGAATAAAAATCAGAAAATGTGAGGCTTTGCTCTTCTTTTGGTTCTTCAAGAACTGTGTGTTGGGGTTTATGCCCTAAAACCCAATTTATTGGCATGTATTTAATAATTAAATTGTTTAATTATATGAGACTATCTATAAATGAACTAAGACATTATCATAGTCCATGAGATGCATTGTATGTGATTTATGTGAAAAGTCACAGAAGATATAAATCACAAGTTCTTTGTAAACTCAGAAGTTTAGTTCGTAGTCGGTGATGAAATTGGGCGTTTCATCTGCGAAGACTATAACATATCAACTAAGATGATTTGTCTTGATCATGGAAGTGGAGACTTCTAGTTGGTATGTTGATATGTTTTAAGAGTTAAGACATATTGAACTGGACCGCTGTGAGATTTATTATTCTCCTAACGACTGTCAAATGAATAATAAATCTCACGACTTCTATTTACATCAACTCTAAATCCTGAGAGAATAATGGACCTGATCATGAGATGTAGGTTGCTTTGATATATCAGGAGTGAGATCTATTAGTTACGGTCAAAACCTCAGTATGTTGGGCATCCGCATTTAGTGTTGATGGGACATATATTCTCAAGATGGAATTCATAGTCTCTTAATGGAGATACAAAATATTCCCTTGAGATAAGTTTAATGGATTTAGTTATTCAGAGTGTTGGGCCCAACCACTTTAGTAAGGAGTTACTAAAGTATATATTTATGAAATTGGATTTCATAAATATATGACGAATAACATATATGATTAAACTGGGTACTCAAGGATTAAGATGTAGTAATCTTAAAAGTGGCAGTCTATATTCATGACTTTGGATTACTACGAATATTTTAATGAAGGGGTTGTATGCATGATAAAGTCTTGGGATATAATTTATTAATAAGGCCTAGAGTGCAATTATATTTATATAGTGGTGTTAAATATAATTAATGGTAACTTTGGGCTTGTCAATAGTTGACGGAAAAGCCCAAGGCCCATTGGAGCTAGTGTCTTATTGGTCCATTTTGGTCTCACTCCAAGCCACACACTAAAGCCCAATTGGAAAGGCCCAATAGGCCAGCCCAATTAGATAATCAGTTAGTTATAAAGGGAGAAACATACAGAATTTTTATTAGATGAGATTAGAAAAGAAAAAAAAAACGGTGTGTGAGAGAGTGTGAGACACACTTTCATTCTCCCTTGAAAACTGATTGAGAGACCACACATCTTGGGCGTAAAGTGGAATTGAAGTGAAGATTAAAAGTGTTCCCAAGTGCTTCTAATCTTGGTTTTGAATTTCTCCACACCAAGGTACGCTATCTTGTTCTTAAATTCTGAAATTTACATAGTGCACGTTATCAACCATGAATGAAATAGATCCTTGTTCGTTGCTTCCGCTATGTGTTTTGTATGAGATACAAAACCAGAATTTTTCCTTCAATGTGAACTTATCAGGGATTCTTCCTTGTGGCGTTCAAACTTTATACCTTCAGTTCGTGATTCTTTATAATCATTGTGTCAAAGTCAACTTATACCTCTGGTTCGCTTTTCGATTATAAACGTTGGGTCAGAGTTTCTTTCAAAAATATGAATTTTAGCTTTCTTGGGCAAGTATTCCAATATTTTTGTTGGGTCTCAAAGCGTGTCGATTGAGGTTCGCATCATTTGGTATCAGAGCGCAGGTTCTAAAATCATTTTTCTATCCTTTTCTCTTTTGTTTTCTGTTATCATCCTATCTTGTTCCTCTTGTGTTCTTTATTCATCGTTTTATTTTCTGTTTAACGTGCACTAGGTTAAAATCGTGCACCAAAAAAAAAAACATAAAAAAAGAAATAGAAAAAAAAAATTGTTTGAAGTTTCAGTTCTGTCAGACCAGAATATTGTTTCCTTTTGTACTCTTCCTTTGATTTAGTGTTTCTGTCATATTTCATTGCCGTCGGTATTTGTTTAAACACTACAAGTTGAATTTCTTGATCAAGTTTATTAGTTCAATGCAGAACTGAAAAGGGGAAGCTACGAGTGGAAAAAGACAAGAGAGTGTGAGACTAATATCGGGAAAAAGCCAATTTAAGAGTGAAACACAAGTGGGAGTGACATAATTTGAGTGCAAACACGTGAGGGAGTGTTGTGAGGAATTATTTCTAACAATTTTCTGTAGTTTAAAAATTATGTCTTCCAGGGGCGAAACATCAAATAAGGAAGCAGGGGAGGAGTCGTCCATCATTTTTTAGGGTATGCAACAACAATTTGAATGCATGAACGTGGTGTTTAATGAGATTCGGGATCGGATGGATAGACAAGACACTTTTATTGCTACTTTGCGTGAGGAGCGTCCCTAAAGAGGCCCTAATGCTAGAAGGCAAGAAAGGCGTGTGCGCATGGATGATTCTGATGATTACCACGAGGATGAGTTTGAAGATGAAGAAGATCAAGCTCCATTGAACAATGAGGGCAGATTTGTGCCTAGGGGAGAAAGGCATGGTAGAGGTTTCCGAAGAGATCCAAGATGGCAAGAAGGGATTGACAGAAACTTGGGAAACATAAAAAAATGAAGATACCAACGTTCCAAGGGAAAAATGATCTAGAAGCATACTTGGAGTGGGAGAAGAAGGTGGAGTTAATCTTTGAGTGCCACAACTACTTCGAGGAGAAAAAGGTAAAACTCGCTGTCATTGATTTTACTGAATATGCTATTATATGGTGGGATCAACTTGTGATGAACAAAAGGAGAAAACCACGAGAGACCTATTGAGAGTTGGGAGGAAATGAAGGCCACCATGAGGAGGCGGTTTGTTCCTAGTCACTACTATAGGGACTTGTATCAAAAATTACAGAGTCTTACTCAAAGCTATAGGAGCGTGGATGACTACCACAAGGAGATGGAGATTGCCATGATTCGGACAAATGTAGAGGAGGATAGAGAAGCTACCATGGCAAGGTTTTTGAATGGGTTGAATCGGGACATTGCCAATGTGGTGGAGTTGCAACACTGCATGGAGTTGGAGGACATGGTCCACATGGCAATAAAGGTGGAACGACTGCTTAAAAGGAAAGGAACTCGGTCATTTCAAAATCCGGGCTCCTCTACTTCATGGAAGTCAAATGGGAGGAAAGACGAAGGGGCTGTTTTGAACTCCAAAGCCGAACCACCAAAAAGGATAGATGATGCTCCTGGTATCAACATAGGTAAAAATGAATCCCAAACTCGTAATCGTGATATTAAGTGTTTTCGTTGTTTGGGAGTAGGTCATATAGCATCACAATGCCCAAATAAGAGGACCATGATCGCACGTATTGATGGACAGGTGGAAACTGAACGCAAGGAAGATGATGACCAGATTCCATCACTAGAGGATGCTTGTGATGAGGAAGTGGAGTATCCAGTGAAGGGCGAGTCACTTGTGGCTAGGCGTGCTTTAAGTGCCCAAGTCAAAGAGAATGACATGGAACAACAAAGGGAGAACATTTTTCATACTAGATGCCACGTCAACAACAAGGTATGTAGTATGATTATCGATGGGGGAAGCTGTACTAATGTGGCTAGCACTACTTTAGTTGAAAATTTGAATTTACCTACCTTGAAACACCCTAGACCATATAAGTTGCAGTGGTTGAATGATTGTGGAGAAGTTAAGGTAAATAAGCAAGTACTGGTTTCTTTTTCGATTGGGAGGTACAAGGATGAAGTACTTTGTGGTGTTGTTCCGATGCAAGCAGGTCACATTTTATTGGGTAGGCCATGGCAGTTTGACAGGAAGGTCAATCATGATGGGTTCAAGAATATGTATTCTTTTTTTAAAGATAGTAAAACCATTACTCTTGTACTGTTGACTCCAAGACAAGTGTATGAAGATCAAGTGAAACTGAAAAGAGAGAATGACTTGAAAAATTGTGAGATTGAGAGTTCAAAAAAAGATGATGAGAAAGAAAGTGAAAGAATAAAAGAAAGTGAACAAAACAAAGAAAGTGAAAACATAAAAAAGAATGAAAAGATAGTTGAGGGTGGAAAAAATGAGAGAAAAACAAAAAAACAAGGGAGTTTTTATGCTAAGGCGAGTGATGTCACGAGTGCTTTTTATACAAACCAGCCTATATTTGTACTCTTGTACAAAGAGGTGTGTTTTAATACTATCGAAATTGACGAATCTTTGCCTAATGTTGTTGTCTCTTTGTTGCAGGAATATGAGGACGTGTTTCCTAATGATGTTCCTAGTGGATTGCCACCTGTTAGAGGAATAGAGCATCAAATTGATTTTGTTTTTTTGCTTTTCTCTCGTTTTTCCACCCTCAACTGTCTTTTCACTCTTTTTTACGTTTTCACTCTCTTTTTTCTGTTCACTCTCTTTTATGTTTTCACTCTCTTTCCCATCATCTTTTTTTGCATTCTCAATCTCACAATTTTTCAAGTCATTCACTCTTTTCAGTTTCACTTGATCTTCATACACTTGTCTTGGAGTCAACGGTACAAGAGTAATGATTTTATTATCTTTAACAAAAGAATACCTATTCTTGAACCCATCATGATTGACCTTCCTGTCAAACTGCCATGGCCTACCCAATAAAATGTGACCCGCTTGCATCGGAACAACACCATAAAGTACTTCATCCTTGTACCTCCCAATTGAAAAAGAAATCAGTACTTGCTTATTTACCTTAACCTCTCCACAATCATTCAACCACTGCAACTTATATGGTCTAGGGTGTTTCAAGGTAGGTAAATTCAAATTTTCAACTAAAGTAGTGCTAGCTACATTAGTACAACTCTCCCCATCTATAATCATACTACATACCTTGTTGTTGATGTGGCATCTAGCATGAAAAATGTTCTCCATTTGTTGTTCCATTTCATCCTCTTTGACTTGGGCACTGAAAGCACACCTAGCAACAAGTAACTCACCCTCCACTGGATACTCCACTTCATCATCACAAGCATCCTCAAGTGATGGAATCTGGTCATCATCTCCCTCGCTTTCAGTTTCCCCCTCTCCATCAATACGTGCGATCATGGTCCTCTTATTTGGGCTTTGTGAAGCGATATGACTACTCCCAAACAAGGAAAACACTTAATATCATGATTACGAGTTTGGGATTCATTTTTACCTTTGTTGACACTGGGAGCTTCATCTCTCCTTTTTAGTGGTCCTGCTTTGGACTTGAAAACAGTCCATTCGTCTTTCCTCTCATTTGACCTCCATGAAGCAGAGGAGCCCGTATTTTGAAATGTCTGAGTTCCTTTCCTTTTAAGCTGTCGTTCCACCTTTATTGCCATGTGCACCATGTCCTCCAATTCCACGTAGTGCTGCAACTCTACCAGGTTGGCAATGTCTCGATTCAGCCCATTCAGAAACCTTGCCATGGTAGCTTCTCTATCCTCCTCTACATTTGCCCGAATCATGGCAATCTCCATCTCCTTGTGGTAGTCATCCACGCTCATATAGCCTTGAGTAAGACTCTGTAATTTCTGATACAAGTCCCGATAGTAGTGACTAGGAACAAACCGCCTCCTCATGATGGCCTTCATTTCCTCCCAACTCTCAATAGGTCTCTCATGGTTTCTCCTTCTGTTCATCACAAGTTGATCCCACCATATAATAGCATAGTCTGTAAACTCAATGACAGCGAGTTTTACCTTTTTCTCCTCAGAGTAGTTGTGGCACTCAAAGATTTACTCCACCTTCTTCTCCCACTTCAAGTATGCTTCTAGATCATTTTTCCCTTGGAACGTTGATATCTTCATTTTTTATGTTTCCTTGGTTTCTGTTAGTCCCATCTTGCCATTTTGGATCTCTTCGAAAACCTCTACCACGCCTTTCTCCCCTTGGCACAAACCTGCCCTCATTGTTCAATGAAACTTGATCTTCAGAATCATCCATGTGCGCATGCCTTTCTTGCCTTGTACCATTAGGACCTCTTTGTGGACGCTCCTCATGCAAAGTAGCAATAACAGTGTCTTGCCTATCCATCCGATCCCGAATTTCATTAAACACCACGTTCATACGTTCAAATTGTTGTTGCATAGCCTGCAAAATGATAGATGACTCCTCCCCTCCTTCCCTATTTGATGTTTCACCCCTAGAAGACATACTTTTGAAACAACAAAGAATTGTTAGAAATAATTCCTCACAACACTCCCTCACGTGTTTGGACTCAAATTATGTCACTCCCACTCGTGTTTCACTCTTAAATTGGCTTTTTCCCAATATTAATCTCACACTCTCTTGCCTTTTTCCATTCGTAGCTTCCCTTTTTCAGTTCTGCATTAAACTAATAAACTTGATCAAGAAATTTAACTTGTAGAGTAAAAACAAATACCACCGTAAGAAAATATGACAGAAACACTAAATCAAAGGAAGAGGACAAAAGAAAACGATATTCTGGTCTGAGAGAATTGAAACTACGAACAATTTTTTTTCTTTTTTTCTAATTCTTTTCTGATGTCTTTTTTTTCTTTTTTTTTGACGTTTTTTTTATTATTATTATTTTTTTTTTGGAGCTGGGTGCACGATTTTAACCTAGTGCACTTCAACAAAAACAAAAAAACAAGAACGATGAATGAAGAACACAAAAGAAACAAGATAGGATGATAACAGGAAACAAAAGATAAAGGGATAGGAAACTGATTTTAGAACCTCTGCTCTGATACCAAATGATGCGAACCTCAATCGACACGCTTTGAGACCCAACAAAAATATTGGAATATTTACCCAGGAAAGCTAAAATTCAGATTTATGATAGAAACCTTGACCCAACGTTATAATCGAAACGCGAACCAAAGGTATAAGTTGACCTTGACCCAATGATTATAAAGAATCACGAACCGAAGGTATAAAGTTTGAATGCCACAAGGAAGAATCCCTGATAAGTTCACAGTTCTTGAAGAACCAAAAGAAGAGCAAAGCCTCACATTTTCTGATTTTTATTCAATAATCTATGAAAAACGTTTAGAGACTTCAGACCTATTTAAGGGCTCCATAAAACTTAACAGACAAGAAAATATATTCTAAAATAACTCCTAATTGATACCTTACCATATCAGGAATCAAATTTGACCTAAAAAGCATTAAATGCACCTAGAAACAAGGAAAATACCTAAAAAACGTTCTAAATAATAAAAGCCCTAAATTCAGGTAGATTTGGTCTGAAATAACAGCTCTAGAATAGGAAAAAATCTCCATTAACTGATATGGACCTTGAAAGTTAATCAGCCATTAATCCATGCCATAAATCACTCCCAATTAACCCAGATCAGCCATCAATAGCTTGGATTAAATTTATTACGCATTCATCTTCCTTTGGGCCAAGCTTGGAATGTCCTGCGTTAGAATCAGCCCAAATCTCTTGAATCAGCCCATTAAGTGCTTCTTCTTGGATCTTGCTCTTATAATAGGCCCAACTGGAACATGCAATGGATCCTTGAATGCTTGTTGATTCTCATCATCAGTTAACAGACATTTTTTCCTATTCTAGAGTGGCTATTTCAGACCAAATCTACCTGAATTTTGGGCTTTTATTATTTAGAACGTTTTTTTAGCTTTTTTTCCTTGTTTTTAGGTGCATTTAATGCTTTTTAGGTCAAATTTGATTCCTGATATGGTAAAGTATCAATTAGAAGTTATTTTAGAATATATTTTCTTGTCTGTCAAGTTTTATGGAGCCCTTAAATAAGCCTTTAGTTCTGTAAACTTTTTTTATATATCATTGAATAAAAATCAGAAAAGGTGAGTCTTTGCTCTTCTTTTGGTTCTTCAAGAACTGTGAACTTATCAGGAATTCTTCCTTGTGGCATTCAAACTTTATACCTTCGGTTCATGATTCATTATAATCATTGGGTCAAGGTCAAACTTATACCTTTGGTTCGCGTTTCAATTATAAACATTGGGTCAAGGTTTCTATCAAAAAACTGAATTTTAGCTTTCTTGGGCCAATATTCCAATATTGTTTGTTGGGTCTCAAAGCTTGTAGATTGAGGTTCGCATCATTTTGGTTCTTCAAGAACTGTGAACTTATTAGGGATTCTTCCTTGTGGCGTTCAAACTTTATACCTTCGGTTCGTGATTCTTTATAATCATTGGGTCAAGGTCAACTTGTACCTTTGGTTCGAGTTTCGATTATAAACGATGGGTCAGGGTTTCTATAAAAAATCTAAATTTAAGCTTTCTTGGGAAAATATTCCAATATTGTTTGTTGGGTCTCAAAGCGTGTCGATTGAGGTTCGCATCAATCAAGGCTCAACAAATCTTGTCTACACGATCTTGGGGTTCTAAACCATCACTGTTATCGAGTTTCATCACAATTGTTTGTGAAGTTCATATCATTTTGGTATCAGAGCTTTGGTTCTAAGATAAGTATGACTATCTTTTATTTTTATTCTATTTTCTATTCCTTACTCAAAAAAAACAAAAAAACAAAAAAAAAACAAAAAAACAAAAAACAGAAAAAAAACAAAAAACAAAAAAACAAAAAAACAAAAAAACAAAAAACAAAAAATTAACCTAAACAAGTTCCCACGTTTTTTGGATTCTTGGACTTTTAAAAGCAGTCAAACATAGCTAAATGACTAGATTTAATGTATTTTAACACCCTTTAACGGTCAGACCATGCTGGGTGTGTATTTACATGCTAATTAGCCTCTTCAATTGCTTTGATGACATGGACTAAGCCTTGATTATTATCTGAGCCCATCTTGGTCTTTTCAGAATCAGTCCAATTCTCTTGGACTAGCCCATTTAGTGCTACCTTGAAACGTTTGGCTCTAAGTCTTGTAATTGGGCCACTAGGAAGTGAGAAAGGGTCATTTGCAAATTCAACTCCGTTTCCACGTGTATGATCAGCATGACCAGCGCCTTGATTTGCATCATCATGAACTGTGAACATATCAGGAATTCTTCCTTGTGGCGTTCAAACTTTATACATTCGGTTCGTGATTCATTATAATCATTGGGTCAAGGTGTCACACTTATACCTTTGGTTCGCGTTTCGATTATAAATGTTGGGTCAGGGTTTCTATCAAAATTCTGAATTTTAGCTTTCTTGGGCAAATATTCCAATATTTTTGTTGGGTCTCAAAGCGTGTCGATTAAGGTTCGCATCATTTGTTGGGTCTCAAAGCGTGTCGATTGAGGTTTGCATCAGATTCTCATCATTAAGTGCTTCGTTGATCTTTTTGGATCTTGCTCTTGTAATAGGCCTAACTGGAACATGCAATGGATCCTTAAATGCTTGTTGATTCTCATCATTGAGGCTATTCTAGTGCATTAAGAGGTTCGAGGGATTTTTTTTTTGCACATTTTGTGTTTTAGGGGTATTTTCGTAATTTTGGTGATTTTAGGTGTATATTTGTCGTTCTAGTAATTTCAAGGGTATTTTTTTTTTCGAAAAAAAAAATTTTACTTGTGAGAATTTCTTAAATATCAAAAAACCTATAAATAAACCAAAACATCTAAAATGACCCCCTTAAAACTGCCAAAATGATTAAAATGCACTACGAGTGTCCAAAAATATCTCAAAACCCTAGAAAATGACCAAAACACCCCAAAAACGACCACAATTCCACCGAAATAAGAAAAATACCATCGAAAACTCTAAAAATGATCAAAATGACCCTAAACTAAGCCAAATACCCTATATTTTTCAGATTTTTGGGGTACTTTGGTCGGTTCCAAGTTGTTTTGCATAGTCTAACGGATTTTAGGGCATTTTGCTCATTTTAACAGTGTCGGTGTGTATTTTTTAATCATTTTAGATGTTTGGGGCACTTTGGTCATTTACGAGGTATCGAGACTTGACAGGTTATTCTAGCTGGGTTAGGGGTATTTTGGTGATATTAGAAGTTTTGGGGTTAGTAAATAGTCGTTTTAGAGATTTTGAGGCTATTTTGGTCAGTGAAGAGGTTTGGAGGGATTTTTTTTCCCGACATTTTGTGGTTTTAGGGCTATTTTGGTAATTTTGGTGATTTTGGGTGTATATTTGTCGATCTAGTAATTTCAAGGGTATCTTTTTTCAAAAAAAAAAAATATTTTACCTGTGAGAATTTCCAAAACATCAGAAAACCTTTAAATACACTAAAACATCTAAAATGACCACTAAGAACGGCAAAAATGACTAAAAGGCACCACGAATATCCAAAATAGCCCAAAACCCTAGAAAATAACCAAAACGACCATGATACCCCCAAAAACTTTTAAAATGACCAAAACACCATCGAAACATTAAAATTAACCAAAATACCCGTGAAACCTCTAAAAATGTCCATAATACCCCCTAACTAAGCAAAAAATATATTCGATTATTTAGATTTCGGCGGTATTTAGGTCTGTTTCATGTTGTTTTGCCCATTCTAGTAGATTTTAGGGCATTTTGCTCATTTTAGCAATGTCGAGGGGTATTTCTTAATCATTTTAGATGTTTTGGGCATTTTGGTCATTCATGTGGCATTGAGATTTGACTGCTCATTCTAGCAGTTTTAATGGTATTTTGGTCATGTTTGATGTTTTGGTGTTATTTTAGCCGTTTTAGAGATTTTAAGGCTATTGTGGTCAATTAAGAGGTTTGGGGGGTTTTTTGGATATTTTGGGGATTTTGGTGATTTCCGGAGTATAATGGTCATTATAGTGATTTCAAGGGTATAATTTTGTCAAAAAAAATTATTTTTCCCGTGAGAATTACAAAAATACCAAAAAACCTATAAATACACCAAAACATCTAAAATGACTCCCCTAAAATTGCCAAAATGAGTAAAATGCACTACGAATGTCCAAAAATATCCCAAAACCCTAGAAAATGACCAAAACGACCACAATACCCCTGAAAACTTTTAAAATGACCAAAACACCGTCGAAACCTCCAAAATAAGCAAAATACCAT
Source organism: Castanea sativa (assembly GCF_040712315.1). Classification (NCBI taxonomy): domain Eukaryota; kingdom Viridiplantae; phylum Streptophyta; class Magnoliopsida; order Fagales; family Fagaceae; genus Castanea; species Castanea sativa. The sequence continues at coordinate 29,692,796 of NC_134023.1, forward strand.
CGAAACATTTGAAAATGGTCAAAATAACCTGAAACTAAGCCAAAATACCCACATTTGTTTTCAGATTTTTGGGTACTTTGGTCGATTTCAAGTTGTTTTGCACAGTTTAGCGGATTTCAGGGCATTTTGCTCATTTTAACAGTGTCGATGTGTATTTTTTAATCATTTTAGATGTTTGGGGCACTTTGGTCATTTACGAAGTATCGAGACTTGACTGGTTATTCTAACCGGTTCAGGGGTATTTTGGTGATTGCTGTGAGATTTATTATTCTCCTAACGATTGTCAAACAAATAATAAATCTCACGACTTTTATTTACATGAACTCTTAATCCTTAGAGAATAATGAATCTGATCATGAAGTGTAGATTACTTTGATATATCAGGAGTGAGATCTAAAGTCACAATCAAAACCTCAATATGTTGGGCAGTCATATTTAGTGTTAATGGAACATATATTCTCAAGATAGAATTCATAATCTCTTAACAGAGATATAAAATATTCCCTTGAGATAAATTTAATGGATTATTCAGACTGTTAGGCCTCACCACTTTAGTAAGGAGTTACTAAAGTATATATTCATGAAATTAGATTTCATAAATATATGATGAATAACTTAAAGGATTAAACCGGGTATTCAAGGATTAAGATGTAGTAATCTTCAAACTGGCAGTCTACATTCATGACTTTGTATTACTACGAATATTTTATGAAAGGGTTGCATGTATAATAAAGTTCTACGGGGAGTTACTCTTCCTCAAGCCCATTGATTATAAAACTTGTCATAATGGTGCCATGTGTAATGCCTTGCACTCATTGAGGCCCACGAACTCAACCCAAGCAAGCTTTGACTCCCATCAAAGGCCCGAAACCATGAGACAAAGACACTTGTGACTTGAGCGGCAAAGGCGAGATCCTAACTAGTCGGGAAGTGCAATCTTCCGAGAAGGTGAGTTCTGGAATGCTCAGCATCACCTAATAAATATCGCTGCCGAATAGTCCTTGTAACGGTGGAACCAGTTCCAATGCCACTCTCATCACCTCTCACTCCCAACTAAACACCCACTTAAGAGTAATAGCATTAGACCTCTCTTCCCACTCACCATACAAACAATCATGACCCTTCCACTAGCCCTGGGCTATAAATAAAAGACAGGAATCTGAATTCTAAATAAGAGGTACGCTCTCTTGTTCTTGAATTCTAAAATCTATATAGTACATGTTAACCATTGTGAATGAAGTAAACCTGTTAATTTTCCGCTACGTATGTTTTGTATGCAATACAAACATGTGTTTTTCCAACATGGATATTGTATGTACCTAATGTTCATAGGAATTTAAATTCCGCAACTTATTTAGGTAAACATAAATATCGTGTTAGCCTGAAAGACAATGTTGTAATAAAGAAGTATAAAGTGTTTATCTGTTCTGGCAATATTGTTGATGGTCTTTATATTTTAAGTCCTGATAAGCATGAATGATGCGAACCTCAATCGACACGCTTTGAGACCCAACAAAAATATCGGAATATTTGCCCAAGAAAGCTAAAATTCATATTTTTGATAGAAATCCTGACCCAACGTTTATAATCGAAACGCAAACCAAAGGTATAAGTTGACCTTGACCCAATGATTATAAAGAATCACGAACCGAAGGTAAGTTTGAACACCACAAGAAAGAATCCCTGATAAGTTCACAGTTCTTGAAGAACCAAAAGAAGAGCAAAGGCTCACCTTTTCTAATTTTTATTCAATAATCTATGAAAAACGTTTACAGACTTCAGGGTCTATTTAAGGGCTCCATAAAACTTCACAGACAAGAAAATATGTTCTAAAATAACTCCTAATTCATACCTTACCATATCAGGAATCAAATTTGACCTAAAAAGCATTAAATGCACCTAAAAACAAGGAAAATACCTAAAAACGTTCTAAATAATAAAAGCCTTAAATTCAAGTACCTTACCATATCATAGTAAAGTCAGTAAACTCAATGATAGCGAGTTTTACCTTTTTCTCCTCGAAGTAGTTGTGGCACTCAAAGATTAACTCCACCTTCTTCTCCCACTCCAAGTATGCTTTTGAATCATTTTTCTCTTAGAACGTCGGTATCTTCATTTTTATGTTTCCTAGGTTCCTGTTAATCCCATCTTGCCATCTTGGATCTCTTCGAAAATCTCTACCACACCTTTCTCCCCTTAGCACAAACCTGCCCTCATTGTTCAATGAAGCTTGATCTTGTTCATCTTCAAACTCATCCTCATGGTAGTCATCAGAATCATCCATGTGCGCACGCCTTTCTTGCCTTCTAGCATTAAGGCCTCTTTGGGGACGCTCCTCATGTAGAGTAGCAATAACAGTGTCTTGCCTATCCATCCGATCCCAAATCTCATTAAACACCACGTTCATGCGTTCAAATTGTTGTTGCATAGCCTGCAAAATGATGGACGACTCCTCACCTCCTTCCCTATTTGATGTTTCGCCCCTGGAAGACATACTTTTGAAACAACAAAGAATTGTTAGAAATAATTCCTCACAACACTCCCTCACATGTTTGCACTCAAATTATCTCACTCCCATTCGTGTTTCACTCTTAATTTGGCTTTTTCCCGATATTAGTCTCACACTCTCTTGCCTTTTTCCACTCGTAGCTTCCCCTTTCAGTTCTACATTAAACTAATAAACTAGATCAAGAAATTCAACTTGTAGTGTAAAAACAACTACCACGGCAAGAAAATATGATAGAAACACTAAATCAAAGGAAGAGGACAAAAGAAAACGATATTCTAGTCTGAGAGAATTGAAACTACAAACAATTTTTTTTTTATTTTTTTCTAAATCTTTTCTAATGTCATTTTTTTAAATTTCTTTTTGACGTTTTTTTTTTTTTTTTTGGAGCTGGGTGCACGATTTTAACCTAGTGCACCTCAACAAAAACAAAAAAATAAGAACGATGAATGAAGAACACAAAAGAAACAAGATAGGATGATAACAGGAAACAAAAGATGCGAACCTCAATCGACACGCTTTGAGACTCTATCAAAAATATGAATTTTAGCTTTCTTAGGCAAATATTCTAATATTTTTGTTGGGTCTCAAAGCGTGTCGATTGTGGTTCGCATCAATGAATTATATAATTCTAAATTAGATAATAACTCTCATGTAAAATCATTAAAGAGAAAGTTTCCTTCTACTAATGAAGCATATCTCATATTAATTCAAACAGAATTCAAAGGTGGACTCTTAGAGCCATTGGACTTTGATGGATTTCCAGTTTGTGAATCTTGTTTGGAGGGTAAAATGACCTTTTAATGCAAAAGGTAGAGGAGCCCAAGAGTTGCTTGAATTAGTTCATACAGATGTATGTGGTCCTATGTCAACCCAAGCAAAAGGAGCTTATGAGTACTTCATCACTTTTACAAATGATTACTCAAGATATGGTTATGTGTACCTAATAAGATGGAAGTCCGAAACTTTTGAAAAGTTCAAAGAGTTTAGGATTGAAGTTGAGAATCAATTAGGTAAACGCATAAAGGTCATTTGATCTAATCGAGGTGGCGAATACCTTCTTGGGGATTCCAATGACTACTTAACTCAAAATAGGATTGTATCCCAATTGACTGCACCTGGAACTCCCCAACAAAACGGTGTAGCAGAGAGAAGGAATGACTCTTTTAGAAATTGTTAGGTCCATGATGAGTTACTCAACTTTACCAATTTCCTTTTGGCGATATGCACTAAAAACTGCAATGCATATTTTAAATTGAGTTCCATCAAAATCAGTTCCCACACACCTAAGGAATTGTGGAGTGGGCGTAAGCCTAGTATGAGACACCTCCATATTTGGGGATGTCCGACACATGTGTTGAAAAGGAAGTCTAATAAGTTGGAAGCAAAAACAGAAGTATACATGTTTTTAGGGTATTCAACGGAAACTAAGGGTTATTTATTCTATTATCATAAAGATAACGAAATGTTTGTTAACCAATGCCAAATTTTTGGAGGATGATTATGTGAAAATTTTTAATCCAAGGAGTAAAGTTGTCTTGGCTGAAATAGATGAACCTATAATTGAACAACCAATGCATGAAACTAGGGATGATGTGGCTGTATTTGATACACCACAAGATATTACTCATGAGATGCCTAGTACACAGGAGCCTCGCCATAGTGGGAAAATGGTTTGGCCACCTATAAGATTTGTAGGTTTAAGAGAAACTTATGGAGTTATCCCAAAAGAGGCTGAATCTAATCCTTACACTTATAAAGAGGCGTCTAAGCTATGAAATCTGAATTGAATTTTATGTATTCCAATCAAGTATGAGATCTTGTAAAGGTGTCTAACGGCAGTAAACCTGTCACGCCCCAAACCCAAAGGGCTCCAAAGCATGAGAAATACATCCCAAAGGTACCTATAGATTTTTCCTTTTTATAAAACCAAACTATAGGAGATCTTTATTTTACTTTCATTTCCACTGGATTAGAATATATAACCATAAATCTCCACATTACAAGTTAGAGCTCTATGACACATTTATGAACAATAACTAAAAATCATGTGCCTCCACATAATACATGAATATATATTACAAAACTCTTGGATTACACAAAGTCACAATTTTATTTAGAACAAGGAAGCTTAATATCGAGTCTAGGCCTACGACACCTAAGGTTAACAAACCTCAAGTGACCAACCTCCAATAGAATTAATTAATGTCTCAGTGAACATAGCAAATTCAAGTCACCAACCATTTACAGTAAAAGTCTCCAAATTTAACATATCACTTCAATCATCACCAACGAAGTAAGCTTCATATCCTAGGTATAGCTAATTACTCTGAAAAACTATTAGAGGGTGGGATGAGCTAAAGCCCAGTAAGTAGCAAAATTAATGGGGGTGGGAGAAATGCAAATTTCATCTTCAATAATAATAACATGACAAGAATGATTAAACAATGAAACATAAAGTTTCTCAAAGTAAATACCTTGAAACTATATACCATAATCTGTGAGCACTAACAATACAATTTTCAAAGCCATAAAATCTAACATACGGTAAATTATCACAAATATACCACACTACCACTAGGGGTGGCAAATGGGTGGGTTTGGGTAAGTTTGGGGTGGGCTTAATTGGGTTGGGTGTATAAAACTCATTTACCCATTAAAACCCATTTAACTGTTTGCTTCTAACCCAAATCCAACCCAATTATTATGGGTAAACCCCAACCCACCCAATTACCCAATTATGAAAATTACCAAAATGCCATTAAAAAGAAAACCCCAACACTTCGATTCTCTTTCCACTCTCTAGTCTCCATTTTTGGAATTAAAAAACTCCATATCAGCACATTCACATCAGCAATTATATTAAAAATCCAAATAAAAAAATATTTTCTTTTCTTTTCTACTATGTCTCACTTTCTTGGCAACCAAACAGTGCAACAAATACAAAGAAATGTCATTTCAAACTCAAAACTGATGAGAATCAACAAGCATTCAAGGATCTATTGCATGTTCCAGTTGGGCCTATTACAAGACCAAGATCCAAGAAGATCAAAGAAGCACTTAATGGCTGATTCAAGAGATTTGGGCTGATTTTAACGCAGGACATTCCAAGCTTGGCCAAAAGGAAGATGAAAGCGTAATAAATTTAATTCAAGCTATTTAGTACTGATCTGGCTTAATTTAGAGTGATTTATGGTGTGGATTAATGTCTGATTGACTTTCCAACTCTATATCAGTTAATGGAGATTTTTTCCTATTTTGGAGCTTTTTTTGAGACCAAATCTAC
>NC_134023.1:29703587-29713587 GCF_040712315.1 Castanea sativa
AAAGTCTGTAAACGTTTTTGATGTATATTATTGAATAAAATCAGAAAATGTGAGGCTTTGCTCTTCTTTTGGTGCTTCAAGAATCATGAAATTATCAGGGATTCTTCCTTGTGGCGTTCAAACTTTATACCTTCGGTTCGTGATTCTTTATTATCATTGGGTCAAGGTCAACTTACACCTTTGGTTCGTGTTTCGATTATAAACATTGGGTCAGGGTTTCTATCATAAATTTGAATTTTAGATTTCCTGGGTAAATATTCCAATATTTTTGTTGGGTCTCAAAGCGTGTCGATTAAGGTTCGCATCACATCTAAAAAAACCCTAGGAGGGACAATTGTTGCCGCTTAAGCACAAACCAACGGTGGGCACAAAGCACATAGCAAAGCCTAGATCTAGAGAGGCTAACACAGATATAATGCATAAAAGCAAGCAAGCAAACATGTATATGCATAAAGGAAAAGATCTAAACCCTTTAATATAGGCCTAGCTATACAGATTTAGGCCTAAACCACAGGATCTAGATCTACACCCCTGCCGGAAGGGCAAAAAATGATGCGAACCTCAATCAACACGTTTTGAGACCCAACAAACAATATTGGAATATTTGCCCAAGAAAGCTAAAATTCAGATTTTTGATAGAAACTCTGACCCAACGTTTATAATCGAAACGCGAACCAAAGGTATAAGTATGACGCCTTGACCCAATGATTATAATGAATCATAAACCGAAGGTATAAAGTTTGAACGCCACAAGGAAGAATCCCTGATAAGTTCACAGTTCTTGAAGAACCAAAAGAAGAGCAAAGCCTCACATTTTCTGATTTTTATTCAATAATCTATGAAAAAACGTTTACAGACTTAAAAGCCTATTTAAGGGCTCCATAAAACTTGACAGACAAGAAAATATATTCTAAAATAACTCCCAATTGATATTTTACCATATCAACAATCAAATTTGACCTAAAAAACATTAAATGCACCTAAAAATAAGGAAATAAATCACCTAAACCTAAAATAACATTTTTACATAAAAATACCAAAATAATAATTTATAATAATTAAACAGTAAATTGTGTCCTATATCAAAAGAGCAAGAAAGAGAGATAACAAGGGACAAAAGGGCTAATGTAGCACATGGTATATGATATGAACTCCACCAACAATTGTGATGAAACCCGATAACAATGATGGTTTGGAACCCCAAGATCGTGTAGACAAGATTTGTTGAGCCTTGACCCATCATCTAATCAGATGAAAAACCAAGACTACGATGGATTGAAAACGCCACACCAAGAATTCCTAAGAAACTCTCAAGAATCAAGGTGATAAGTTTGGTTGTTTAAACGACACAAGATTAACTTGATAAGTTCAAGAGTTCTTTTAAGAACCAAGAGGAACGCTAGACCTCAAAAGGAGAATAATTTTCTGAAAAAACCAAAAATTTATTTTTAAAATTCGTACTACCCATCTATATACCTGGAACAACCCTCCAAGAATAGGCAAAGTCATAATTACAACTTTAAAAACAGCACAAAAATTAACCTAAACAAGTTCTCACGTTTTTTTCGATTCTTGGACTTTTAAAGGCAGTCAAACATAGCTAAATGACTAGATTTAATGTATTTTAACACACTTTAATGGTCAGGCCATGCTGGGTGCGAATTTACATGCTAATTAGCCTCTTTAATCGCTTTGATGACATGGACTAAGCCTTGATAATTATCTGAGCCCATCTTGGTCTTTTTAGAATCAGCCCAATTCTCTTGGACTAGCCCCCAATTCTCTTGGAATAGCCCATTTAGTGCTTCCCTGAAACGTTTGGCTCTAAGTCTTGTAATTGGGCCACTAGGAAGTGACAAAGGGTCATGTGCAAATTCAACTTCATTTCCACGTGTATGATTAGCATGACCAGCTCCTTGATTTGCCTTAGTATAGCAACCAACATAGATCCAAGCACACAAGCATGGGATGGAGTACATAAACACATAGGTCTAAGCGTATAAACATAGATCTAAACACTAACATGTAGATCTAAGCACAAACAAGGCAAAGAACACAAAAGGCATGTAGATGTAGGCATATGAACATAGATCTAAGCATAAACATGACACGGAGCCTAAAAACATGTGGATCTAAGCACAAACATGAAAATGAGCCTAAAAACATGTGGGTCTAAGCATAAACATGAAAAGTAGACATATCCTAACCTAGGAAGGCTAGGCCAACAACATAAAAGCGATAAGTAATGGCAAAAAGCAAGTAGACATGCTAGGAAAGCTATAAAAACATGCTAGGAAAAGCAAGTAAAGCATTTTATTAAGAAAAAAGAAGTTAGGAAGAGAAAGAAAGAAAAAGGGGTGTGGATGGTAGCTAAAAAGCTAGATCCACACCCCTAAACCTCAAATCCAAGGTATGGAGCCAAGGAGAAGAAGATTAGGTGCAAGAATACTACCTTGAAGATTGTAAAGAAAAGGTGAGAAGTTTTGGTGTCATAAGGTCTTTTGATGTGTTTTGATATGTTTGGATGTTTTGATATGTTTTGAAAAAGTGACCCTTTAGTTGCCGACGCAGCTTCAAGGGCTACTGACTACCTTGCTGATGTCAGCAATTCTGGCCCTATCCCAGTTCGACTTTGGACACATATTTGAAGGCCTTTCCAAACTCTAATTGAGTTGATCTTGGTGTCCCTAAAAATATATAGATGTCTATTTTCCCGAACACTAAAGAAATTGAAAATCCAACGGTCGGATCAAGAGTTATGGCCTCGAGAAGTGTGCTGATGTGTTTTTTAGTGTTTTCTAGATCTCCAATTTTGACCCATGAATAGTTGTTGGAAAGGGAACTTGATAATATTCACAATGGTGCTAGTCTCAAACCATTCTAACGGTTGGATCAAAATTAGGATTTTAAGTACCCCTAGGAGTCAACTTTGGGTCAAAGTTGACGAAAATCACTAAGTAGCTTGGTTTGATATAGAAACATGAAAATATCATTTTGGGATGATTGTGACCCAACTTTGACTTTTGATCAATCTAGGGTTGACCGGGGGCATTTTGGTCCGTTTGACATGAAAATGGCACTTCGAGTGCTTCAATTCTTGAATAGCTTGCACCGCATCACTTTAGATGTATGGAGAAAAGATAATACTTTTGGAATTTTTGAGGTTTGGCATGCAAATCGAGGATGAGCAAAATACGGTGTGTACACAAACCAAAAATATAGTGCCTTTCGTGGAAGGATTGACCTTTACCAGAGCATGTGTTCGAAGTTTAGGTATGGGGATGGGAAGGTGTTAGGCATCCAACCCCACTGTGGGTGCAAGCGGCTTTTCCTCTTAAAAGCATAGGGAATGACGCCTCATTCAAGTGGATTGGAGTGGAGCAAAGATGGATGCCACCTAGATTAGGTCTAGGAACCATTTACATAGCACTTTTACGTGGAAGGACTAATCTTACTACCAAAGTATGGGTTTAGAGTTTAGGTACAATTTTGGGAAGGTGTTAGGCACCCAAAACCATCTAGCGTGCGGGCCAGTTTCCGCTCATTGTGTCTTACATCTTAATTTCATAAAAGGCATATTAAACACCGTTATTCTAAACTCACACACACATTAGCGTACATCTAAGCATACAATATGATATTTCATCCCAAACCCTAACATACATCTATCATGCTTCTCATATCATCATAAGCATAGCATACATCTATCGTACATATTGTTCAAGGCAGCAAATGAATCATGGCAGAATCAAAGAATTATTGTAGGGCATCAAGACCACAAACATATCACATTTATCAAATCTAAACAAGATCATATCCCAATCAAGTGCATGTACATATGAATGTATGCCTTACCTCACTTACCATATTGCATCACAGCACTTATGCATCAATGAATGATCATATCATATGCATGTTCATGGTAAAACAAAGAAAACATTGAAGAGAAACCCTAATCTAGTATGTTAAAGACAAACAAACAGACAAACAAACAATCAAACAGAGGAACAAGCACTCAAAAACACAAAAGAATGTCAAAATAGAGGCATATTATGTGAAAGAAATAAAGAAATAGAAGCAAAAAACTCAAATTAGGGTTTACGGGCACAAGTTTGTGTGCACATACATAGGCCTGCATACTTCGAGCCTATGTATGCATGCAAAAAGCATGCACATGCAAACACGCCCTGAACCTTAACCTAGAAACATTGAAACACAGATAAACAAGCTAACTTAAAACTATAAATCTAGCAACCTAACTAGCTTTATGATGCGAACCTCAATCGACACGCTTTAAGACCCAACAAAAATATTTGAATATTTGTCCAGGAAAGCTAAAATTCAGATTTTTTATAGAAACCCTGACCCAACGTTTATAATCGAAATGCGAACCAAAGGTATAAGTATAACACCTTAACCTAATGATTATAATGAATCACGAACTGAAGGTATAAAGTTTGAACGCCACAAGGAAGAATCCCTGATAAGTTCACAGTTCTTGAAAAACCAAAAAAAGAGCAAAGCCTCATCTTTTCTGATTTTTATTCCATAATATAATGAAAAACGTTTACAGACTTCAGGGCCTATTTAAGGGCTCCATAAAACTTGACAGACAAGAAAATATATTCTAAAATAACTCCTAATTGATACCTTACCATATCAGGAATCAAATTTGACCTAAAAAGCATTAAATGCACCTAAAAACAAGGAATTAAATCACCTAAACCTAAAATAACGTTTTTACATAAAAATACCAAAAATAATAAATTAAAATAATTAAACAGTAAATTGTGTCCTACATCACTTTAAAACAGAAAACACTTAAACAATCTTGTTATATCACAAATAAACAAGAAAACAAATAGGACAGAAAGATTAAAACATGGAAAAAGCAAAGAAATGAGAAAAAGAAAGTTTAGAAATAATACCTCAAAACAAAAGCTCTTTGGCTTGATTTTGACCATTCTCCTTAATCAAATCTATTCATAACCAAAAAAAATTGATCAGTAAACTTCAAAACTCAAAGATCAAGACCAGAAAAGGTCCCAATCAAAAGAAAATTGACTTAAGGTATTTTGTGAAAAACTCCCTCTTTGATCCACTATTCCTAGTGAATCTTAAATTTTCCCTTAAGATTTTTCGTGTGTCTTAGAAATATACCAAGTTAGGCTTTATATAGTTAAAAAATGGGGTTTAGAACGGCTCTAAGGCGATGTGGGATTCATTCTAAACCTCAGCTTTAATGTAGAAAAACTTGTCTTTCATAGCTTCTGGAACCCTAGCTGCGTACATGGGCCCATGTATGCATATGCATACATTAAACTTGTGTACGCAGCCTTAGGGTTTCCGTGGTCTTTATTTTCCAAAAATAGCTTTATTTTATTCATAAAAGAGTTATATTTTCCATAAAAATTTTTCTCAAGTCAATTTATAATTGATCAGGCTTTAAACCAACCTTGGGCTTTAGAATTTTACCATCATTAGGGAACGGGGGCCCGAGTCGTAAGGGGTACAAAATGCGATGTCTGCACCTACCCAATCCATGGGTCAGCTTCCACTCATTGTGTTCTAAGTCTTAATCTCATTAAAGACATATTTAACACGTTATTCTAACTCTCTCTCTCTCTCTCTCTCTCTCTCTCTCTCTCTCTCTCTCTCTCTCTCTCTCTCTCTCTCTCTCTCTCTGTCTCTCTCTTTCTCACATACACTAATGCGAACCTCAATCGACACGCTTTGAGACCCAACAAACAATATTGGAATATTTTTCCAAGAAAGCTAAAATTCATATTTTTGATAGAAACCCTGACCCAACGTTTATAATCGAAACGCGAACCAAAGGCATAAGTATGACCTTGACCTAATGATTATAATGAATCACGAACCGAAGGCATAAAGTTTGAATGCCATAAAGAAGAATCTCTAATAAGTTCACAGTTCTTGAAGAACCAAAAGAAGAGCAAAGCCTCACCTTTTCTGATTTTTATTCAATAATATATGAAAAACGTTTACAGACTTGAGGGCCAATTTAAAGGCTCCATAAAACTTGACAGACGAGAAAATATATTCTAAAATAACTCCTAATTGATATTTTACCATATCAGGAATCAAATTTAACCTAAAAAACATTAAATGCACTTAAAAACAAGGAAAATAGCCACAAAAAAAACGTTCTAAATACTAAAAGCCCTAAATTCAGGTAGATTTCGTCTGAAATAGCAGCTCCAGAATAGGAAAAAATCTCCATTAACTGATATAGAGCTGGAAAGTCAATTAGCCATTAATCCACGCCATAAATCACTCCCAATTAAGTCAGATCAACCCTAAATAGCTTGAATTAAATTTATTACGCTTTCATCTTCCTTTGGGCCAAGCTTGGAATGTCCTGCGTTAGAATCAACCCAAATCTCTTGAATCGGCCCATTAAGTGCTTCTTTGATCTTCTTGGATCTTGCTCTTGTAATAGGCCCAACTGGAACATGCAATGGATCCTTGAATGCTTGTTGATTCTCATCACACACTAGCATGCATCTAAAGCAATCAACATGGCATAATCATTCCTAAACCTAGCATTCATCTATCATGGCATTAAGAGAGCATATCCAAGGGCAGAAACATCGGAAGGTAGAAACAAACGAACATATTATAACATTTAAACATCAAAGACATGGTATTCAACCAAGCATATTCATGTCCATCCATCACATCATTCTTATCATTTAAATCCAATGCATGTTCAAGTGAATGCATGACTTACCTCACTGCATCACAACACTTATACATCAATGCATGTTCATGGTATTCACACAATTTAGAACCCTAATAAACAATCAAAAGGATAAAACAAAACAAAATAGGATGAAATAGAGAAACAGAGACCAAAAGAAAGGCTAAACAAGTTAAATAGATGGTAAAGGATGTGGATAAAACAATGGGAGACAAATAGAAATAGAACTAGGGTTTTTGGGCAATAGTATGCATGCGCATACATAGGGCATGCGTACGCAGCCCAGCTGTATGCGTACGCATCCAAGCGGTGTGCACACACATACACACCCGAAACCTTAAGACCAGAAAACTAGAATAGAAAGCAAAGAAAAAACAACAGAAAAGAAGAAAACTAACAATTTAACATGCTTCGAACACAAACACAAAGTAAACCTAAGCTAAACAAACATATCAAAGCAATCAAAACGTATATATAAACACACGATCAAAGGAAAAGTAAAGAAAAGCAAAGAGCCAGAGTTAGAAACTTTACCTTAACACTAGAACTCTCTAGAGCTTGATTTTAACTGTTCCCCTTAGTTAATCTATTCACAAGAAAATTAAAGATAGATTAGTAAACTTAGAACTCAAAGACCAAGACCAGAAAAAGTCCTAATCAAACAAAATTGACTTGAGGATTTTTTTGAAAAACTCTCTCTTTGATTCACTATTTTCTAATGAATCTTGTGTGTATTTTACCACTGGAATTCCTCCTTTTTAAAAAAAGTACCTTTTTTGGCTTTATATAGTCGAAAAATGGGGGGTTTGGGGCGGTTCCCAAATAATGTGGGATTTATTTCAAACCAAGTTTAAATGCAGAAAACTTGCCTTTCATAGTTTCTAGAACCCTACCATGTGTGCGCATGCACGTGTATGCGTATGCACGAGTATGCGTATTCTTGCATGAAGCATGCATACGTAGAGCTTGAGCATGCATACACAAAGCTTGAGCATGCGTGTATGCGTACGCACACCCTAGGGTTTTCGTGGCCTTTCTTTTCCAAAAATAGTTTATTTTTTTCAAAAATAAGTTATAGTTTCCATAAAAACTTTCCTCAAGTCAATTTTCATTTAATTGGACCCTAATCCAACCTTGGGCATTAGAACTTTAGCGTCATTGGGGAACGGAGGCCTGAGTCATATGGGGTATAAAATGTAATGTCTACAGAGGGGGAAAGACCTAGTTTCGCTATCCCGCGAGGGCTTCTTGATGAGAATAAACAAGCATTCAAGGATCCATTGCATGTTCCAATTGGGCCTATTACAAGAGCAAGATCCAAGAAAATCAAAGAAGCACTTAATGGGCTGATTCAAGAGATTTAGGCTAATTCTAATGCAGGACATTCCAAACTTGACCCAAAGGAAGATGAAGGCGTTATAAATTTAATTCAAGCTATTGAGGGCTGATCTAGCTTAATTGGGAGTGATTTATAGCGTGGATTAATGGCTGATTGACTTTCCAGCTCTATATCAGTTAATGGAGATTTTTTTCCTATTCTGAAGCTGCTATTTTAGACCAAATCTACCTGAATTTAGGGTTTTTAGTATTTAGAACGTTTTTTAGCTATTTTCCTCGTTTTTAAGTGCATTTAATGCTTTTTAGGTCAAATTTGATTCCTTATATGGTAAGGTATCAATTAGGAGTTATTTTAGAATATATTTTCTCGTCTGTCAAGTTTTATGGAGCCCTTAAATAAGCCTTTAAGTCTGTAAACGTTTTTTATATATCATTGAATAAAAATCAGAAAAGGTGAGGCTTTGCTCTTCTTTTGGTTCTTCAAGAACTGTGAACTTATCAGGGATTCTTCCTTGTGGCGTTCAAACTTTATACCTTCGGTTTGTGATTCATTATAATCATTGGGTCAGGGTTTGTTACTTATACCTTTGGTTCGTGTTTCGATTATAAACGTTGGGTCAGGGTTTCTACCAAAAATCTGGATTTTAGCTTTCTTAGGCAAATATTCCAATATTTTTGTTCGGTCTTAAAGCTTGTCGATTGAGATTTGTATCATTTGGTATCAGAGCACAGGTTCTAAAATCAGTTTTTTATCCCTTATCTTTTATTTCCTGTTATCATCCTATCCTATTCCTTTTGTGTTCTTTATTCAGCGTTCTTTTTTTTTTTTGACGTGCACTAGGTTAAAATCGTGCACCCAGCTCCAAAAAAAAAAAAGTGAAAAAATAAAAGAAAAAAAAGACATCAGAAAAGAATTAGAAAAAGAAAAAATTATTTGTAGTTTCAATTCTCTCAGACCAGAATATCGTTTTCTTTTGTCCTCTTCCTTTGATTTAGTGTTTCTATCATATTTTCTTGCTGTTGGTATTTGTTTTTATACTAGAAGTTGAATTTCTTGATCAAGTTTATTAGTTTAATGCAGAATTGAAAAGGGGAAACTACGAGTGGAAAAAGGCAAGAGAGTGTGAGAGTAATATCAGGAAAAAGCCAATGTAAGAGTGAAACACGAGTGGGAGTGACATAATTTGAGTGCAAACATGTGAGGGAGTGTTGTGAGGAATTATTTCTTACAATTTTCTGTAGTTTCAAAATTATGTCTTCCAGGTGCGAAACATCAAATAGGGAAGGAGAGGAGGAGAAGTCGTCCATCATTTTGCAGGCTATGCAACAACAATTTGAATGCATAAACATGGTGTTTAATGAGATTCAGGATCAGATGGATAGGCAAGACACTGTTATTGCTACTTTGCATGTGGAGCGTCCGCAAAGAGGCCCTAATGCTAGAAGGCAAGAAAGGCGTGTGCGCATGGATGATTCTGATGATTACCACGAGGATGAGTTTGAAGATGAAGAAGATCAAGTTTCATTGAACAATGAGGGCAGGTTTGTGCCAAGGGGAGAAAGGCGTGGTAGAGGTTTCCGAAGAGATCCAAGATGGCAAAAAGGGATTGATAAAAACCTGGGAAACATAAAATTCCAAGGGAAAAATGATCCAGAAGCATACTTGGAGTGGGAGAAGAAGGTGGAGTTAATCTTTGAGTGCCACAACTACTCCGAGGAGAAAAAGGTAAAACTCTCTGTCATTGAGTTTATTGACTATGCTATTATATGGTGGGATCAACTTGTGATGAACAGAAGGAGAAACAACGAGAGACCTATTGAGACTTGGGAGGAAATGAAGGCCATCATGAGGAGGCGGTTTGTTCCTAGTCACTACTATAGGGACTTGTATCAGAAATAACAGAGTCTTACTCAAGGCTATAGAAGCGTGGATGACTA
>NC_134023.1:29716087-29718587 GCF_040712315.1 Castanea sativa
CCTTGAAGCACCTGAAGGGACAAGGTAAGTTAAATAGAAGACATGCCAAATGGGTGGAATTCATTGAGACCTTAACTTATGTAATCAAATACAAGCAAGGTAAGGAAAATATTGTGGCTGATGCATTATCAAGAATGTATGCTCTTGTCTCTACTTTAAATGCAAAGTTATTAGGATTCGAATATGTTAAGGAATTGTATGCTAATGATGATGATTTTGCTAGTGTGTATGGGGCATGCTGAAGGAAAAATTCTGGGTTTGCATCTCATGCAAAACCCACAGCAGAAGCAACGAACAAGGATCTATTTCATTCATGATTGATAACGTGCACAATGTAAATTTCAGAATTTAAGAACAAGATAACGTACCTTGGTGTGGAGAAATTCAAAATAAAGATTAGATGCACTTGGGAACACTTTTAATCTTCACTCCAATTCCACTTTACGCCCAAGTTGTGTGGCCTCTCAATCAGTTTTTCAAAAGGGAGAATGAAAGTGTGTCTCACACTCTCTCACACACCGTTTCTTTTTCTTTTCTCTCTTTTCACTAATAAAAATTCTGTATGTTTCTCCCTTTATAACTAACTGATTATCTAATTGGGTTGGCCTATTGGACCTTTCTAATTAGGCTTTATTGTGTGGCTTGGAGTGGGACCAAAAGGGACCAATAAGACACTAGCTTCAATAAGCCTTGGGTTTTTCCGTCAATTCTTGACAAGTCCAAAGTTACCATTAATTATATTTAATACCACTATATAAATATAATTGCATTCTAGGCCTTATTAATAAATTATATCCAAAGACTTTATTATACACGTAACCCCTTCATAAAATATTCGTAGTAACACAAAGTCATAAATGTAGACTGCCACTTTGTAAATTACTACATCTTATCCTTGAGTACCCGGTTTAATTCTTTAAAGTTATTCATTATATATTTATGAAATCCAATTTCATAAATATATACTTTAGTAATTTCTTACTAAAGTTGTTAGGCCTAACTCTCTGAATAACTGAAACCATTAAACTTATCTCAAGGGAATATTTTATATCTCTATCAAGAGACTATGAATTCCATTTTGAGAATATATGTTCCATCAACACTAAATGTGGCTGCCCAACATACTGAGGTTTTGACCGTCACTTCAGATCTCACTCCTGATATATCAAAGCAACCTACACTTCATGATCAGGTCCATTATTCTCTCAGGATTAAGAGTTCATGCAAATAGAAGTCGTGAGATTTATTATTCATTTGACAGTCGTTAGAAGAATAATAAATCTCACAGCAGTCCTGTTCAATATGTCTTAACTCTTAAAACATATCAACATATCAACTAGAAGTCTCCACTTCCATGATCAAGACAAATCATCTTAGTTGACACGTTGTAGTCTTCGCAGATGAAATGCCCAATTTCATCACCGACTACGAACTATAAATTCTGAGTTTACAAAGAACTTGTGATGTACATCTTCTGTGACTTTTCACATAAATCACATACAATGCATCTCATGGACTATATGATAATGTCCCATATTCATGTTACCATTATTTTAGATAATAATAAAATAACTTTATCAACCACAATATTAAGTCATACATCATGTCATACATAATTTCATACATTAATATCATACATAGCATCATACAATAGGATTTAAGGGCACTAATCCTAACACATGCGAGAAGGCAGCATTTGGAAAATTCTATAGACTAGATGGGTACTTGTTTAGAAAGAATAGACTTTGTGTGCCTAATAGTTCTATGCATGAGTTGCTTGTACGTGAAGCACATGGAGGTGGTTTAAGGGGTCATTTTGGTGTAAGGAAGACTTTAGATGTGTTGCATGAACTTTTTTTTTTT
Organism: Castanea sativa; assembly: GCF_040712315.1. Classification (NCBI taxonomy): domain Eukaryota; kingdom Viridiplantae; phylum Streptophyta; class Magnoliopsida; order Fagales; family Fagaceae; genus Castanea; species Castanea sativa. Next base: position 29,717,951 of record NC_134023.1, read on the forward strand.
TTGCCAAAGATGAAACGTGATGTGGAGAGGGCGTGTGCTAGATGCATTACCTGTAGGCAGGCCAAATCTAGAATCTTACCACATGGATTATACACTCCTCTGCCTGATAAGAATCAACAAGTATTCAAGGATCCATTGCATGTTCCAGTTGGGCCTATAACAAGAGCAAGATCCGAGAAGATCAAAGAAGCACTTAATGGGCTGATTCAAGAGATTTGGGCTGATTCTAACGCAGGACATTCCAAACTTGGCCCAGAGGAAGATGAATGCCTAATAAATTTAATTCAAACTGTTAAGGGTTAATCTAGCTTAATTGGGAGTGATTTATGGTCTGGATTAATGGCTGATTGACTTTCCAGCTCTATATCAATTAATAGAGATTTTTTCCTATTATGGAGCTGCTATTTCAAACCAAATTTTCCTGAAAGTAGGGCTTTCAGTATTTAGAACGTTCTTTTAGCTATTTTCCTTGTTTTTAGGTGCATTTCATGCTTTTTAGGTCAAATTTGATTCCTGATATGGTAAGGTATCAATTAGGAGTTATTTTAGAATATATTTTATTGTCTGTCAAGTTTTATGGAGCCCTTAAATAGCCCTGAAGTTTGTAAACGTTGTTTTATATATTATTGAATAAAAA
>NC_134023.1:29726087-29776087 GCF_040712315.1 Castanea sativa
CTAAATAATAAAACCCTAAATAAAAGTTGATTTGGTCTGAAATTAGTAGATCTAAAATAGGAAAAAATCTGCCTTAACTGATATAGAGCTGGAAAGTTAATCAGCCATTAATTCATGCCATAAATCACTCGCAATTAAGCCAGATCGGCCCTAAATAGCTTAAATTAAATTTATTACGCTTTCAGCTTCCTTTAGGCCAATCTTGGAATGTCCTACATTAGAATCAGCTCAAATCTCTTGAATCAGCCCATTAAGTGCTTCTTTGATCTTCTTGGATCTTGCTCTTGTAATAGGCCCAACTGGAACATGCAATAGATCCTTGAATGCTTGTTGATTCTCATCAACTATTTTGTCTCGATATATTTTGTATACACATGGTTCATCAAGACTTTGTTCAAAACCAAATGATTTGATTGCGTGATCAAATCTGATGTTTCATGACCTAGATGCTTGCATAAGTCCATAAATGGACCTTTTCAACTTGCATACCATATGCTATTGGTTCTTTGCTATGAAACTTTCCGGTTGCATCATGTAGATTTCTTCTTCAAGATTGCCATTAAGAAATGTAGTCTTAACATCCATTTGTCAAATCTCATAATCATAATGAGCAGCAATGGATAAAAGAATTCTGATAGATTTAAGCATAGTTATTGGCGAAAAAGTTTCATCATAGTCAATACCTTCTTTTTGTGTATACCATTTTGCCACTAGTCTTGCTTTAAAAGTTTCAACACTTCCATCTATCCCTTTCTTTCTCTTGTAAACCCATTTACAACCAACAAGTTTAATGTTGTTAGGCGCCCTTGCAAGATCCCATACTTGATTGAAATACATATGATGAGAATCAACAAGCATTCAAGGATCCATTACATGTTCCAGTTGGGCCTATTACAAGAGCAAGATCCAAGAAGATCAAAGAAGCACTTAATGGGCTGATTCAAGAGATTTGGGTTCATTCTAACGCAGGACATTCCAAGCTTGGCCCAAAAGAAGATGAAAGCGTAATAAATTTAATTCAAGCTATTTAGAGCTGATCTGGCTTAATTGGGAGTGATTTATGGCGTGAATTAATGGCTGATTGACTTTCCAGCTCTATATTAGTTAAAACAGATTTTTTCCTATTTTGGATCTGCTAATTTCAGACCAAATCAACTTTTATTTAGGGTTTTATTATTTAGTACGTTTTTTAGGTATTTTCCTTGTTTTTAGGTGCATTTAATGCTTTTTAGGTCAAATTTGATTCTAGATATGGTAAGGTATCAATTAGGAGTTATTTTAGAATATATTTTCTTGTCTGTCAAGTTTTATGGAGCCCTTAAATAGGCCCTTAAGTCTGTAAACGTTTTTCATAGATTATTATTGAATAAAATTCAGAAAAGGTGAGGCTTTGCTCTCTTTTGGTTCTTCAAGAACTGTGAACTTATCAAGGATTCTTCTTTGTGGCGTTCAAACTTTATACCTTTGGTTCGTGATTCTTTATAATCATTGGGTCAAGGTCAACTTATACCTTTGGTTCGCGTTTCAATTATAAACGTTGGGTCAGGTTTCTATCAAATATCTTATTTTTAGCTTTCCTGGGTTAAATATTCCAATATTTTTGTTGGGTCTCAAAGCGTGTCGATTGAGGTTCGCATCATTTGGTATTAAATATTCCAATATTTTTGTTGGGTCTCAAAGCGTGTCGATTGAGGTTCGCATCAACATAGAATCCAATTCAGATTTCATAACTTGAACTCAATGATGTGCATCTATATCATTCATTGCCTCTTCATAAGTATAGGAATCCAATCCAGCCTCTTCTAAGATAGCTTCATAAGTTTCTCCCAAACTTATAAATCTTATAGGAGGCCGAACAAGTCTCCCACTACAGCGAGGCACCTGTATACTAGTCATCTTATGAGTAATGTCTTGTGGTGTATCTAATACACCCACATCATCCCTAATTTCATCCATTGGTTGTTCAACTACAGGTTCATTCATTTCAGTCAAAACAACTCTACTTCTAGGAGTATAATCATTCATATAGTTATTTTCCAAGAATTTGATATATGTGCTAACAAACACTTTATTAACCTTATGACTATAGAATAAACCTCTGATGCGAACCTCAATCGACACGCTTTGAGACCCAACAAAAATATTGGAATACTTGCCTAAGAAAGCTAAAATTCAGATTTTTGATAGAAACCCTAACCCAACGTTTATAAGAGAAATGTGAACCAAAGGTATAAGTTGACCTTGACCCAATGATTATAAAGAATCATGAACCAAAGGTATAAAGTTTGAATGCCACAAGGAAGAATCCCTGATAAGTTTACAGTTCTTGAAGAACCAAAAGAAGAGCAAAGCCTCACCTTTTCTGATTTTTATTCAATAATATCATCAAAAACGTTTATAAACTTCAGAACCTATTTAAGGACTCCATAAAACTTGACAGACAAGAGAATACATTCTAAAATAACTTCTAATTGATACCTTACCTTATCAGGAATCAAATTTGACCTAAAAAGCATTAAATGCACCTAAAAACAACGAAAATACCTAAAAAACGTACTAAATAATAAAACCCTAAATAAAAGTTGATTTGGTCTGAAATTAGCAGATCTAAAATAGGAAAAAATCTGTCTTAACTGATATAGAGTTAGAAAGTCAATCAGCCATTAATTCATGCCATAAATCACTCGCAATTAAGCCAGATCAGCCCTAAATAGTTTGAATTAAATTTATTACGTTTTCAGCTTCCTTTGGGCCAAGCTTGGAATGTCTTGCATTAGAATCAGCCCAAATCTCTTGAATCAGCCCATTAAGTGCTTCTTTGATCTTCTTGGATCTTGCTCTTGTAATAGGCCCAACTGGAACATGCAATGGATCCTTGAATGCTTGTTGATTCTCATCAACCTCCAACAGTTCCTTTTGGATACCCTACAAAGAATACCACTTCTGTTTTAAACTGTAACTTGTCAGACTTTCCTTTCAACACATGTATTAGACAACCCCAAATATGTAGATGTCTCATACTAGGCTTACGCCCAATCCACAACTCTACAAGTGTTTTAGGAACAGACTTTGAAGGTACTAAATTCAGAAGATACATTGCAATACTTAAGGCATATCCCCAAAAGGAAATTGGTAGAGTCGAATAACTCAACATGGATCTAACTATATCTAAAAAAGTCCTATTCATTCTTTCTGCTACACCATTTTGTTGTGGAGTTCCAAGTGCAGTCAACTGGGATATAATCCCATTTTCAGTCAAGTAATCCTTGAAATCCCCAAGAAGGTATTCTCCACCTCGATCAAATCGAATGGCCTATATGTGTTTACCTAATTGATTCTCAACTTCAGCCCTAAACTCTTTGAACTTTTCAAAAGTTTCGGACTTCCATTTCATTAGGTACATATAACCAAATCTAGAGTAATTATTAGTGAAGGTAATGAAATACTTATAGCCACCTCTTGCTTGGATTGACATAGGACCACATACATCTGAATGTACCAGTTCTAGCAACTCTTGGGCTCTTCTACCTTTTGCATTAAAAAGTCATTTGGTCATTTTACCCTCCAAACAAGATTCACAAATTGGAAAACCATCAAAGTCCATGGGCCCTAAGAGTCCATCTTTGATAAGTCTTTAAATTCTGTTTGAATTAATATGACCCAAACGCAAGTGCCAAAGATATGCATCACTTGTAAAAGGAAACTTTCTCTTTAATGATTTTATATCAGAGTTATTATCTAGTTCAAAATTGTATAATTCATGCTTATCAAGAGTTAAAATATAAAGAATATCTACAATATTGCCAGAACAGATAAACATTTTATCCTTCTTTATTACAATATTGTCATTTAGGATAATATAATATCCATGTTTATCTAAATAAGTTGCAGAAATTAAATTCTTATGAACATTAGGTACATACAAACAATCTTCCACTATTAAACTCTAGATTCAAAACATAAATTAAACACTCCAATAGCTACAACTGGAATCTTGCTCCCATCAGCCAAGGTAAGAAACATTTCCCCTTCATTCAGCTTTCAGGTCTCCTGCAACCCCTGCAAAGATTTGCAGATATGATTAGTACAACCTGAATCCACACACGAGGAATCTGTGAGATTCTGTACCAAACATGTTTCAAGAAGGAATGTACTTTTCATACCTTTATTCTTGGCAGCCTTAAATATTGGACAATTCCTCTTCCAATATCCTTTCTCACCACAATTGAAACACTTTCCTTTGGTTTTCTTTCCTTTGGTTTTCTTTCCTTTGTTGGCAACTCCTAAGGCAAATTTTTTACCATCTTTCTTGATGAAATCCTTCTTCTTCTTCTTCTTCTTCTTCTTTGTACCCTTGCCTTTCGACTTAGGTTGAAAAGTAGAACCTTCAGCCATATCAGCATCAATACTATATGTACCAAGGATGCCTTCCGCCGCTACTAGCTCTTCATCAATTCAGACAATGAATAAACCTTTTTCTTCATATTATAGTTAAGTCAGAATTCCTTGAATGATTTTAATAATGACTGGAGTATCATATTCACTTGGGATTCTCCATTAATATCGGCACCTAGAACTTCTGATGCGAACCTCAATCGACACGCTTTGAGACCCAACAAAAATATTGGAATATTTAACCCAGGAAAGCTAAAAATCAGATTTATGATAGAAACCCTGACCCAACGTTTATAAAAGAAACGCGAACCAAAGGTATAAGTTGACCTTGACCCAATGATTATAAAGAATCACGAACCAAAGGTATAAAGTTTGAACGCCACAAGGAAGAATCCTTGATAAGTTCACAGTTCTTGAAGAACCAAAAGAGAGCAAAGCCTCACCTTTTCTGAATTTTATTCAATAATAATCTCCAAAAACGTTTACCAACATAAGGCCTATTTAAGGGCTCCATAAAACTTGATAGACAAGAAAATATGTTCTAAAATAACTCCTAATTGATACCTTACCATATTAGGAATCAAATTTGACCTAAAAAGCATTAAATGCACCTAAAAACAAGGAATTAAATCACCTAAACCTAAAATAACGTTTTTACATAAAAATACTAAAAATAATAAATTACAATAATTAAACAGTAAATTGTGTCCTACATCAGACCCCTCCACTTGAAACAAACTCGTCCTCGAGTTCATCTTTGATATCTGAAATCTTCCGCTCCAAATAAACAAATACTTTGAATGCTTTAATGATTTGATCCGGTTGTGAAACTTGAATCCTTCATAAAGTGTAGCAGAAAATTTCTTCTCATCTACTTTCAATTTATTTGCAACATCAATCAACAAAGGGTTGATAATAAAATTAAAATTTTCTACTCCAAGAAAATCAACAAACTGAATACTCATCTTCAACAAATCAATTAAGACTGGAGGATTGTGAGTTGTGGACTCATCCTCATATTTAACCTCAATTGAATCTTCCACAATGTTCTCAATAATTACCATCTCTCTCTTTTTTTTTCAAAGTTTTTTTTTCTTTTTTTTTTCACGTTTTTTTTGGATGATAACAGGAAACAAAAGATAAAGGGATAGAAAACTGATTTTAGAACCTGTGCTCTGATACCAAATGATGCGAACCTCAATCGACACGCTTTGAGACCCAACAAAAATATTGGAATATTTAACCCAGGAAAGCTAAAAATCAGATTTATGATAGAAACCCTGACCCAACGTTTATAATCGAAACGCGAACCAAAGGTATAAGTTGACCTTGACCCAATGATTATAAAGAATCACGAACCAAAGGTATAAAGTTTGAACGCCACAAGGAAGAATCCTTGATAAGTTCACAGTTCTTGAAGAACCAAAAGAGAGCAAAGCCTCATCTTTTCTGAATTTTATTCAATAATAATCTCCAAAAACGTTTACAAACATAAGGCCTATTTAAGGGCTCCATAAAACTTGATAGACAAGAAAATATGTTCTAAAATAACTCCTAATTGATACCTTACCATATTAGGAATCAAATTTGACCTAAAAAGCATTAAATGCACCTAAAAACAAGGAATTAAATCACCTAAACCTAAAATAACGTTTTTACATAAAAATACTAAAAATAATAAATTACAATAATTAAACAGTAAATTGTGTCCTACATCAACTTCCAATGTATTCAGAGTAGAGATCATCCTAAGATAATGCTCCCTCATTGAAGTACCTTCAGCCATTTTGGTATTATAAATCTGCCTCATAGTTTCTTGCCTTGCAAAACGGCAGTGGCGGCGCCACATATAGGTCAGGGTGGTCCTGGGACCACTTGACCTGAATTTATATATATATATATATAATAATAATAATAAAATTATTTATCTACCTTAAAAAAAATTAGGAACACCCTCAAAAAAAATTAGGAACACTGTCAAAAAAATTTTATGCCAATAAAATTAAATTTTGGTAGATTATTTGTTACATTTTGGCTGGTACCAGTTTTTAGAAGGAAAAAAGAAAAACTCGTAAACTGACAAACTCGTCAGCACAACATGTCATTACTTGCGTCGAATACCTAAAAAACAAATCCAGCTATTGCAAAGGTCGCCCTTTCTTCTTCTTCCTTTTTGTCTTCTTTGCTTTGTCTTAGACGTTCTGCTGGTCTACCTCTTCTTTCTTTTTTTACTCTAGTTTTTGTTTTGTCAAGTTTTTTCTTTAGTTTGTTTTTTAGACTTTTAGCTTGCTAACCCTACCGACGTGACAAAACTCAAAAAGCTAACAAAATATTTTGATTTCAAACTTATTTATTGAGTTTTGCCTCTTCCTAATATGATATACATATATACACTCTTATTGTACTATTTTTTGTTGTTGTTTTTCATTATTTAATTACATATTTATGTTTTAATATTCTAAAACAGTAATTGTTATGTAATAACTAAATGATTTGAGTGTCAAAAAAGAAAAACTAAATGATTTGTTTTATTTGAGGTTTACTTATTTAGATCAATAATTTTATGTTGTATAAGAAAATATAAATACATATTATTTTTAATTTTTTTTAGAAACCCCGAAACACCCTGAAACGGTACGTCGAAATAGATCTGTACCGAAATATTCCATTTCACTAAACAAACCGAAACATGGTCCAAAACGGTATTCATAACATTGCTTTCAAGCAAAAAGAAAAAGCTAAAAAAAATTCGAACTTAAATCTAAAAAAGAAAAAATTGTAATAGAGAATCTGAAGAAAAAAAAATTGTAACAAAGCAAGTCCACCAAGGAACACCCTGATAAATAATCCTGGAGCCGCCACTGCAAAACGGCCTTACTCACCAAACATCTCCTTTAGACTTAGCATAATGTCCGAAGCTAGTTTTACATCCTGCATTTGATACTGTAGAACATTTGAAATAGATGCTAGGATATAGCATTTAGCCATCTCATTAGATTTCTGCCAACGATCATATCGTTGTTTTTCCTCTAGAGGGGCATCTAATGATGGAAAGTTAGGACATGGTTGAGTAAGCACATATTAGTGCTCTTCAGCAGCAAGAACAGTGTCCAAATTTTTTTTCCAATCAACATAGTTGGATCCAATATATTTGTTTTGATTAAGAATAGTAACAAGTGGGCTAAATGATGCCATGATTTTAAATCTGAAAATAACAAACATGAATATAATTAGTAAACTATATATTATCAATTTAGCATATAAACATATAGTATGGAACCTTAATAAAACCATAATATAAAATATGCACGACAACCCAATCTCATATTCAATATCCCTCGGCTATCATGATAACTCTTATCAAACACTAATAATATACCATTCTACATTTAGCCTCTAAGTAATAATCGTAAGAACTCAGCATAGAGAATACTATAATACTTAGTCTAGTGTATACTATTGTCTAGAATCATGTGTAGCCATATTTCATCTCCCTTAACAGGTTTATTTTGTAGTACTATGATACAAAACACCCTTTGCATGAAATGCAAAGCTCAAGGCTAAGACAAGGTGTTTGATCAAACTACTATAAACTAGGTAGTTCAATCTTGTAGCACCATGAAATAAATACTCTTTGCATGGACTGCTAAGCTCGAAGCAAAGATAAAGTATATATTTCATACTACTATGAATAGACAATGGAGGCCGTGAGATCTAACCCTTGTATCTCTCTCCCACTAGATATTTTAAAATAAAGGTTTTTAAGATCAAGAACCATAATAATACTAGAAACCCTTGAAAACATAATCCCAATCTCATTAGGAATAAATTTCATTAAAGGATTTTAACAGGAAACCAAAATACTTTAATTCTAGCATTAATATTTGATCATATATATATATATATCACTAGACTAACATCTACATGTTTATCATTCAAGAATGAAAGCTATTTATTCATACATGTACATCTAGCAAAAATAAAAAAACATTGGCAATATTAATTATAAAGCTTTATATAAATGAAAGCATGTTAATGGCAGATTGATAATGCCACATTGGTCCACAAAATCATGCAAAAACAAAAGCTTTATAATAAACTCATGCCAAGAGATACGTGTAAGCGCACAATTGTACCTGGCCCCAAGAACAGTTACGGGCTCAGGCCCAATGAGCCTTAAACAATATGATTTGTAGAGCGTGGGCTTAAAACCCAGGTTAGAAGTGTTTGAGGATTAAATGACAAGCCAAAGATGGTAAACACTTGAAAACAACAAGGAATACTGTAAATCAACCTGCTCGGACGTAAGTCGAGAACTGTTCTTATATTATTTCTCTTTCTTTTTTCTCTTTCTTTTTTGATTACAAAGAAGGGGGGATCCCTATTTCTGTTCTAAGTTGCTCCTTAAATACTCCTCTTTTTGATACTTTGTACACGTGTTGCCCCAACTCCCCCTCAACCTAGATATTTCTTTTCTTAGTGCCTTTGAATAGTAACCAGAAGTTTCCCTTCCACTGTTCAGGTGTCACTTCCCCATTAATGCGGCCAGGGTGGTAGGTGCAGGGTCTTTAATGTGGAGGTGACAGCCTTTATCCTTGGTGTTTCTCTAACATCGGTGCTTCTAGGACATTCAAGGGCTTACCCCTTTTATCCATTGGTTCTGACCATGTCATTGCCTAACGTTTATCATGAAGTCCCGGGTCCTCCGGTGTCCGTCCGAAGAGGAATTCACCCTCGGCTGGATCCTCGGATCCTCGGCGCATGGGCCGACCCATAGTACTAACAAGTTCTAAACTCAAGAGCAGGTCGGCCTTCCTTAGCACGACCCAAAGGCCCATATCTCCATCAGGGTCTTTTTTACTCCCCAAAATAGCCCCTCAAAACACTAATTTTCAACGTCCGAGGAGAAAAATAGGGTTTTGATCTGACGAGAACCTACTCTACACACTTTGTGAGTGATTACACGTGCAGAAATCATTTCGCGTCCCAGAAGATGCCACCTGGCGGTTTTATTTTCAAAAACGCGCGCATTTATGACTGTAAGCCACACTTTGTCTTCCACGTTCAACGGCGAGATGGGTATCCAACGGTCCTCGTCACTCCACGAAAATTTGGGCGGGATAAACATAATTTCGAGGCCGCTTTTCCGCACATCGTGACGCTTCGGGAACCTGCGCCTTCATTTAATTTCCCAGGGGCTAATCCCATCAAAACATCAGCAATCATACTTTACCTGCAGAAAACCGTGGAAATTTGCACACCTTTATCTTTGTAAGTTCTTGCTCTCTCTCTCTTTAACCTTTTCTCCTCGGATATAGTCCTCGACTGTCCTTGTAGACATTCTCCCCTTTAGAGTTTAGCCTTTTGTTCTTTTCTGATGGGTAGGTTTAAGTGTCTAGTTGATACCGCCGCTGGAATGGAAGGCTTCAGAGCCAAGTATCACATTCCCGGCGATGTAGGTTTGAAATATTGCCGGCGAAGCCGTGGCCGGTTGCCCAAAGGAGGGAGAGGTTATTATCCCAATGATAGCCTTTATAAAGGGTGGGATGACCCTCCCAATGAGGCCCGTATGCTGGGAATACCTCCACAACCACCGGTTGTGTCCCGACTGCCTCCCAAACGTTTTTAGAGTTTTGGGTAGCGTCAATGCTCTAAACGAGCAAATGGGTCTAAACCTCACCTGGCACGATGTTGTCTTTCTATACGAGTCCCATAAACTCTCCAAAGTAGGTTACTACATTAAATCCCGCTCCAGCGTCGTTAGGCTAATCTCCTGTCTGCCCAAATCCAACAAAGGCATGAAGGATGACTACCTGATCGTCTCTGGAAACTGGCACGACGGCCTCCACTCGCCCGCCTGAGCGGGGAGATCCGGTGCGACACCTTAGGATTAGCCTTCCTTCCCCCGCACAAACTCCTCCAATATTTACAAAAATACACACTTACATGCATTCACGTTTATTTAGGTTCATCATGTATTGTATGAATCTGACCATATTCGTCTGATTTGGTGTCTTCCTTTGCAGATAAGCGACACGTGCGCCCACGCTTAAGCCACTGCAACGTTGCAGATCTTAACCGGGTACTACGCTCCGTGGTGTTTATCAGCGAGGACCTACAACTCAGAGCGGCTCATCTGATCTTAGGATACACTCCCATCTCCTCGGACTTCCAGGAGATAGAAAACGCCATAGTAGCCGGTGACCGAAGGCGAAGGAAGATAAACGTAGCCCGGCCCCACTTTTTGGACGACCACGATCTCCCTGACGCCCCTGACACCGTTTTATACAGACAGCCCATTGCAGCAACCCCCCTCGCTGTGCATTCTCAGGCGACTGTTGTTCCAGAAGAGCAGGTGTCTTCTTCGCATACGCTAGACGAAGAGATAGATCAATTCCAACTCAAAGACACCGAAAGACCTCAAGGGACTCAGTTCGTCGTACTTTCTGACGAGGAGGAAGAAGCCACCGAGGCCTCTGGAATTGCAGGGTTCATAGTTGCCCGACCAGAAGACGGATCCGAGGAAGATATGGATAGGATGTAGGATCTCCTAACCAAGAGAGGTGCAAAGGTCGCCGGGAAGAAGACGGGGGCGTCCCAAGTTCCCCCATCTTTGCCACCTCCCCTCCTCCAAACTCGAGCCAAAACTTCCGGCCCGAGAATCCCAAGAAGAAGAAAAAGGGGATATTGAGGGGACGATCAGCAAGGACCCCAAAAAACCACGACAACAACCCCCAACGGTTCGGCCAGCAGGCCGGACAAAGGCAAGGGTAGGGCCCGCTCGCCTGAGAGTGGGGAGATCGTGATGAGGCCGAAGGCGCCGAGCACCGCTCACTCCGGTCCCCCGACTTAAGATTGGACGCGTGCTCCCATCTCCCGCCAATCCGATAAGGGCGGTTCAACAAGGCCATGCCCACCACTTGGCCGAAGTGTTGGAGCGCCCTCTTCCGTCGCCCAAGGATATGGAGACCTTGGAAAAAATGAGCCAGCCACAACTATTCCTTTCTTTAAAAAAGGGACCTACAGCCGGTAAGTTTCCCCCTTTTTAGGAATATTCCACTTCTAACAATATTCATAAGTTTTCTACTATTCCTAATTCCACCATATTTTGTTACAGGCCATTCGGTGAGGTCTTCGTAGCCGAGAAGTTCATAGAAGACACTCGAAGAAGGCCGAATCGAGCCGGAGATCGGGATGGAGACCGAGAAGTCCTCTGGGCACGCCCTCGCCGAGAATGAGAAGCTTGTCGCGGAGGTGGCTGATCTGAAGAGAGAAAAGAATGGGGTGGAGTCTAATCTGAAGACCATGAAGACCCAGATAGAAGGGCAGCGCAAACTCCTTCGCGAAAAAGATGATGAGCTCTCCCGAGCCCAAAGGGAACGCTCGGATTTGGAAAAGGAGCTTGCGCTAATGAAAGAAGAAGCCAGCTCATTCCAACGCTCTCTGCTGCATCGCCAAGCGTACGAGCTACGAGGAAAGCGGTAGCAACCACCGGAGGAGCACCGACAGAGGCCTTCGCGGCTTTGTGCCGGGAATACTGTCAGAAAGTCTGGGGGGAAGCCCTAAACGTAGCTGGAGTTCCGCTATCCTCGGATTTGAGGAAGTCCGAGAACGTTTGGCTTCCCCTGGAGATACAGGAGATTGAAGAGGCTCCTGCTGCTACTCCTACCCCTGAGTCAACTCTCCCTGCTCTGCCTCCGATGGTCCCAATACCGATTCCGTATCCTACAGAACCTTTAGGTTCCAACAAAGAGAAGGAAGGAGGAGGGATGCAGAGAAGGATTTGAGCTGGACAGTTGAACCCAACGTCCTTCCAACGAAGACAAGAGGACAAAGGAAAGCAAGTCCCGACTTCCTTTGAGCCGGAGTTGAAAGAGACAGAGGGAACCAAAGACTTCTCGCCAAGATCCTCCTCCTAAATCTTAGGACCTATCTTAGGGCTTCTCATTCTGAATGTTCAGCCTTTATATGTAATATATGTCCAAATGATTAATAAAGAACAACTTTATTTGATTTTCAATCGTGTTGCATCTGTTTTTACTCTATTCTTTTTATAATTATTGCAAAAATTTCCCATTAATACATAGCAAAAGTTTCTCAGAGTAAACAAATCTAACTCCAAGGATTGCACAACCACAACTTCCACATAATCATGCGCATGTTATTAAAGACTTAACAGAAGGTGACATGTTTGAGATATTTAAACAATGCCTTGATTAAAAAGAAGAAAAGACCTCATATAACGATCAAACCCTTGTAATGTATAACACCGTTTCCAGTAGGATGTAAGGTCCGAGGACCATTCCTTACACAAATTTGCTTAACACTTAAAGATATAAAACTTAAGATCCGAATTAATGACCAGTAAGGCACTAATTTCCAGGCGCAATAAGAAATTAACTTTAATCAAGTTTGTGATCCGAGGACAAGACTTAAACAATTTCCCATTAGTTCTTAAGATCAATAAGCTTAAATGTCAATTTGTCCAAAGTAGGAGGTCCAAGGACCCGGCATAACTAAGGTTCTGTTTAACAAATGACAAGACATCAATTTCCACAAGGTTTGTGGTCCGAGGACTGCACTTAACCAAGTTTCTGTTTGATTCTTAAGATTAGTAACTTCAAATGTTAATTTCCCCAAAGTAGGAGGTCCGAAGACCCGGCATAACTAAGGTTCTGTTTAACAAATGACAAGACATCAATTTCCACAAGGTTTGTGGTCCGAGGACTGCACTTAACCAAGTTTCTGTTTGATTCTTAAGATCAGTAACTTCAAATGTTAATTTCCCCAAAGTAGGAGGTCTGAAGACCCGGCATAACTAAGGTTGTTTTAACAAATGACAAGACATCAATTTCCACAAGGTTTGTGGTCCGAGGACTGCACTTAACCAAGTTTCTGTTTGATTCTTAAGATTAGTAACTTCAAATGTTAATTTCCCCAAAGTAGGAGGTCTGAAGACCCGGCATAACTAAGGTTCTGTTTAACAAATGACAAGACATCAATTTCCACAAGGTTTGTGGTCCGGGGACTGCACTTAACCAAGTTTCTGTTTGATTCTTAAGAATAATAACTTCATGCGTCAAAGGTAGTCATAACTTTGAAATGTTCACCGATAAAAGCACATTTTATTAATAATAATATCTTCTAATATTATTTACATTCCATGGGCGTGGTACAATTCTTTCATCTAGGTCAGCTAGCCGATATGACCCTATGCTTGCTACTGATACAATGCGGTAGGGGCCTTCCCAGTTGGGTCCTAACTTACCCCAAGCTGGGTTCTTAGAGGTGCCCACAACTTTTCTTAGTACGAGATCACCAGGTGCAAGTGGCCTTAGCCTCACGTGGGCGTCATATCCCCGTTTTAGCTTCTGTTGATAATAAGCCATTTGGACCATTGCTGCCTCGCGCCGTTCCTCAAGCAAATCTAGGCCTTTTTCCAGGAGTCCATTGTTATTCTCCGGGCTAAAGGAGCTGGTCTTTAGGGTGGGAAAACCAGATTCCAGAGGTATCACCGCCTCGGCTCCATAAGTCATAGAGAATGGAGTTTCTCCTGTGGACTCGCGCGGTGTGGTCCGATACGTCCACGTAACATGAGGGAGCTCTTCTACCCATCTCGCCTTTCGCATCATCCAACCTTTTCTTCAGCCCCACCGACAATGACTTTGTAAACGGCCTCGGCTTGCCCATTTCCTCGAGGATAAGCCGGGGTGGAATACCTATTTATGATACCCATGTCACTACAATACTTCCTAAAAGCCTTACCGTCGAACCGAACACCATTGTCCGAGATGAGTGTGTGTGGTATACCGAATCTGGTAACGATGTTTTTCCGTACAAACTTCTTGGAGTCAATATCTCTTATATTTGCTAAGGGCTCGGCCTCAACCCATTTAGTAAAATAGTTCGTTCCCACGAGAAGCCATCTTTTATTGCTCGTTGCCCTCGAAAATGGCCCAACTATGTCTAGTCCCCACCGTGCGAAGGGCCAAGGACCGGAAAGGGGGTTAAGAACTCCTCCAAAGTTGATGAATATTAGGAGCAAACCTCCGACACCGATCACATTTCCTGGCATAGTCTTGGGCCTCTCTTTGCATATTGGGCCACCAATAACCCTGAGTCAGAGCTCTGTGGGCTAAGGATCTTCCCCCAGTGTGGCTGCCACAAATCCCTTCATGCAATTCTTCTAGAAGCCCTTCCGTTAAATCAGGGTGTACACACAACAAGTACGGTCCTGAAAAGGATCGTTTGTACAGTTTTTGGTCCTCGGACAACCACACCTGGCCCCAAGAACAGTTACGGGCTCAGGCCCAATGAGCCTTAAACAATATGATTTGTAGAGCGTGGGCTTAAAACCCAGGTTAGAAGTGTTTGAGGATTAAATGACAAGCCAAAGATGGTAAACACTTGAAAACAACAAGGAATACTGTAAATCAACCTGCTCGGACGTAAGCCGAGAACTGTTCTTATATTATTTCTCTTTCTTTTTTCTCTTTCTTTTTTGATTACAAAGAAGGGGGATCCCTATTTCTGTTCTAAGTTGCTCCTTAAATACTCCTCTTTTTGATACTTTGTACACGTGTTGCCCCTACTCCCCCTTAGCTTAGATATTTCTTTTCTCAGTGCCTTTGAATAGTAACCAGAAGTTTCCCTTCCACTGTTCAGGTGTCACTTCCCCATTAATGCGGCCAGGGTGGTAGGTGCAGGGTCTTTAATGTGGAGGTGATAGCCTTTATCCTTGGTGTTTCTCTAACACCGGTGCTTCTGGGACATTCAAGGGTTTACCCCTTTTATCCATTGGTTTTGACCATGTCATTGCCTAACGTTTATCATGAAGTCCCGGGTCCTCCGGTGTCCGTCCGAAGAGGAATTCACCCTCGGCTGGATCCTCGGATCCTCGGCGCATGGGCCGACCCGTAGTACTAACAAGTTCTAAACTCAAGAGCAGGTCGGCCTTCCTTAGCACGGCCCAAAGGCCCATATCTCCATCAGGGTCTTTTTTACTCCCCACAATACGTCTATATGCAATCGGTGCAAAACAAAGTGCAAGCACATGACAGTTATATAACAGTTACATTCAATAACTATATATCCTTTCAATTACCATTAAGTGAACGTTTGGTTTGTGCCTCTCCTCCTGCATCTGCGTTTTTTTTTTTTTTTAAACCAACGCCTATTGCACTGTTCATGGGACATGAATAATGCATTTAGGCTAATGAATAGTAACCGTAGTATAAACAGTAATTTTTTTAATATTATTTTTATTGTTTTCAGTTTTCAGTGAAATAAGCGGTATTCAAGTAGACCATAAGACACGGCACAATTCAACAACTATAGCCAAGATGTCCATTGACAACAACAAATCATCTAGAAGTTTATGGCCAATGATATATATATATATATATATATATATATATATATATATATATATATATATATATATGCGCCAAGCCACAATATCAGAAACTTCAATCTATATATCACATATATAAATCACGTCATATGAATTTCAACGCTAATAATATATATTCATAAAACCATGATTATCAAACCATGTCTACACAAAAGAACATGGTCAAGGACACGATTATGCAGAAAATTTTACTATAGAAAATTAAAACACCAAGGTAACAGTTTTCTTAAATTCTAAAACTCAACTACATGTTATACAAACATGATATTGAAAAACTTGGCTCTGATACCAATTGTTGGAAAATTTGGTTTTATATCTCAAACAAAACACACAGCGAAAGCAACAAACATAGATTTATTTCATTCATGATTGATAATATGCACTATGTAAATTTTAGAATTTAAGAACAAAATAGTGTACCTTGGTGTAGTGAAATTCAAAACAAAATATTAGAAGTACTTGGGAACACTTTTAATCTTCATTCCAATTCCACTTTATGCCCAAGAAGTGTGGTCTCTCAATCAGTTTCCAAGGGAAAATAGTTGTGTGGCTTCACTCACACATACATACCATTTCACAATGATGCATCTTTCTCTAATAAAAAAATTATGTATGTTTCT
Source organism: Castanea sativa (assembly GCF_040712315.1). Lineage (NCBI taxonomy): Eukaryota > Viridiplantae > Streptophyta > Magnoliopsida > Fagales > Fagaceae > Castanea > Castanea sativa. Next base: position 29,742,516 of record NC_134023.1, read on the forward strand.
CTTTTTATATTTAATTGGTTATCTAATTGGGTTGGCTTATTGGGCCTTTCCAATTGGGTTTTAGTGTGTGGCTTGGAGTGGGGCAAAAAGGGACCAATAAGACATTAGCTCTAATGGGTCTTGGGTTTTTCTATATAAATATAATTGCACTTTAGGCCTTATTAATAAATTATATCTCAAGACTTTATTATACATGCAAACCCTTTATAAAATATTCGTAGTAATACAAAGTCATAAATGTAGACTGCCACTTTGAAGATTACTACATTTTAATCCTTGAGTACCCGGTTTAATCCTTCAAGTTATTCATCATATATTTATGAAATCCAATTTCATAAATATATACTTTAATATCTCCTTACTAAAGTGGTTAGACCTAACACTCTGACTAACAAAACCCATTAAACTTATCTCAAGGGAATATTTTATATCTCCGTTAAGAGATTATGAATTCCATCTTAAGAATATGTGTTCCATCAACACTAAATGTGGTTGCCCAACATACTGAGGTTTTGATTCGTGACTTTAGATCTCACTCCTGATATATCAAAGCAACTTACTCCTCATGATTAGGTCTATTATTCTTTTAGAATTAAGAGTTCATGCAAATAGAAGTCATGAGATTTATTATTCATTTGACAGTCGTTAGGAAAATAATAAATTTCACAGCGGTCCAGTTCAATATGTTTTGACTCTTAAAACATATCAACATACCAACAAGAAGTCTCCACTTCTATGATTAAGACAAATCATCTTAGTTGATATGTTATAGTCTTCGCAGATGAAATGCTCAATTTCATCACCGACTACGAACTATAATTCTGAGTTTACAAAGAACTTGTGATTTATATCTTCTGTGACTTTTCACATAAATCACATACTATGCATCTTATGGACTATATGATAATGTCCAAATATTCATGTTACCATTATTTTAGATAATAATAAAACAACTTTATTAATCAAAACATTAAGTTATACATAATGTCATACATAACATCATATAATAGGATTTAAGGACACACATCCGAACAATACCCATAAATTGTGGGACATAGTAACCAAGGTAATTAGAACAATAAATTGAGAGTGAAAGAAGAGAGAAAAAGGAAAGAGGAAGTGAAACTTGAGAAATATATGGTAGTGTATACAACAAAAATAACATGCATCTCTAGGCAACCTTTTCCCTCACTCATATAAAAAAAAAAAAAATCAAACCCTCTATAATCTCATTAGAAAATGTAGCTATTTTGACCTACTCTCCAAATCACATAACTTTATAGCCCTATAGGGTTGACAAGGTTGCATAAGTTAGAGTTTGGGCTCTTTTTAGTTTACATTTTGCAGAGATTCCTTTTTCATTTACATTATTATGTCTGCCACCGTAACTATTTACAACTGCTGATAAAACTTTTGGACTTAACAATCATTATATGTAGACCTGTTCTAGGGAAATCCCATAGAGAGAACTAGACTTAACTCCCACACTCAATCCAGAAGCCTTGGCCCAAGAGCACAAAAAAAGGCACCTACATTAGGTAAGTAGTGGGGGAGATGAGGGGTTGGATTAGAGTCCCAAACATTGAGCACCATAAAAGATGCTAATACCATTGCACTATCACTTGAACCTCAAGCATCAAACACCAACATTTTTTTGTTATTATTGGACCATCTTACATAAAAATAGACAATTTTTAAGTTATATATATATATATATCAAAGTCTGTAGTTTATATAGTGTCAATTATTTCTTATTCTCATTCTAATTCAACTTGCATCGAGTACATCCTTCCTAAAAAAAAGGGACAAATTATATTTTAAACCCTATAATTTAATGAAGGTTTTAAATTAAATTCTACATTTTCAAAAGTTTAAAACTAAACACTATACTCTTAAAAATGTTTCAATTCAAACCATAAACTTGAGATCTAAACACAATGATGTCGTGTGGTTATTTCAACATGTGTCTATTATATATGAACATTATTTCACTTCAAGCTATACAAAATTGTTTTGTTTAAGTATTTTTCATCAAGAACTCTATTTGTAATGGATTTTATGGTTTGATCGAAATGTTGTTGAAAGCTTAGGATTTGGTTTTGAAAATTTTAAAAGTGTGAGGTTTAATTTAAAAGCACCTCTAAATTATTTTTTGGTTTTCTCTTTTGAGAATGCACCTTTTGTTTTTGGTTTTTTTTTAAAAAGGAAAATTATGTTTTAAAATATGAGGAGCTCAAAGTTTAAGTGTGTGTTTGACAAAAATTAAAAAGCAAGTTTATTTTACTATTCAGCTTATTTTTGTTATTATTTATGAGCTCACTGTACTTTTTGGTATTATTCATAAATCATACTATACTATTTCAATAAAATAAATAGATTTCAAACGGACCCTAAAAGTGATAAAGTAAATAATAATAAAGGGAAGAGATGAAGGTGTAAAACTAAAGTAGAGGCAAGAAAATTCAGTTTATTACAGTAGTGATAAAAGAAATGAAAAGACTCATCAAAAAAAAAAAAGAAATGAAAAGAGAAATGCGAGAGGTACGGGGATGATGCCCCGCATCTCCAGCACGTTTTTTGTGATTAAAAATCAAAAGTCTGGGTTTAGCGGGAAACGAAATTTTCTACTCCTTTTAATTTGTTTTTCTTTTCTTCTAAAAAGAAAATAAATTATATAACACACACTCTCTCTCAATACTCAGTCACAACTCACAAGACAACGTTTCCACTTGTTACTATGAACTGAGTGAGTGAGTGAGAGAGAGAGAGAGTGTGAGTGCTCTCCCAATTTCTTCTCACCCTTAAAATCACAATCACATGGCGAGGATTAAACACGCTGCTCATAAAAATCCAAATCGAAAAAAATTATCTGGTTCTCTCTCTCTCTCTTTCTACTATATATGTCTGTGTGTATCAATTTCTTCTTAGGGTTTTGATTTGTTTTGTTTCAGATCGCACCGGTGGAGGAGGAGGGGCCTCAACATCTTCTCCAAGAACCGTAACTCTCTTTCCCTTAACTTCGCATTTTCCTTTCCTCTCAAAATGTTCTAACTTTAACCAAAAAAAAAAAAAAAACTGTGTTCTTGTAGGAAGAAAGTTGAGCTGAGCTGTCACACACACTAGTTGAATTTTTCTACATCTTTAATTATTTGAATATTTTCTTTTATCTGCTTTACCAAACAAATACTGCCTCCTTCCTTTGGCTACATTAGGGTTTCTAATTCTTTTTATTCCAATTTTTATATTGAAGTCTCCTAGTGGAAGGTCGAGCCAAACCAACAGGGAGAATCCACAATGTAAGGTTGTTGGGTCAAATCAAATCCGATAATTTTTAATCTGTTTATGTTGACTTATTTAACCAGCTTGTTTGATGATATTTTTTGTAGCTTCAGGACCTCAGCGGAAGAAGCGACGTTATAGGCCAGGAACAGTGGCCCTTCGTGAGATTCGCCACTTTCAGAAGACTTGGAATCTGGTCATTCCAGCTGCTCCTTTCATTAGAGTTGTGAGTTCATTCTCTCTCTCTTTTTTATTTTTTATTTTTTTTTGCTTCAACATTACACGCATACAAGGATGAACGAACATTTGGATATTATGTGCTAGAATACACATTTTAGAAATATATATATATATATATATATATATATATATATATATATTATATTATATGTATAGAGCTTCCGGATGGTGAAAAGTGGAAATTGTTGTTCAATACACCTTTATTTTACCGGGTGGTGAAACTCCTTTGTGCAATTGTACTCTAGTTCTTTGTGTTGCTCCCAAATGATTGGTTAAAACCTCAATTTGCAACAAGTTGCTGTGTTAGGAATTTTAAAATTGTTGTATGCTCTCATAATCAAATTTGGACTACTAGTTGTGTCAATTCTATGTTCACAAAAGTAGAAATTTTATTTTGGATACCCATTGGGGGAACCCTGTTTTGTGTGTTCACTTTGACCATGCTATCTCCCACTTGGAGCAAACGTTGGCAAGTGTATTGATGTTTGGAATTGTGGAATCCTTTATGCTCTTACTGTCAAGATTGCACTGTTAATCTGAGATTCTTGTAAATTCTCTGATATGGTCATAAAACACATTTTGAATGTCAGTATATATTTATATATATTCCTGTATTTGGAAATTTTGAATTCCATTCTCTTTTAAGATATTCCATTGAATCTTTTTTTAGTATTTTTATGACCAATTTGATCAACACAGCTCTGCAAAACAGTGCAAGATAGGCTTTGTTAGAATTGGGTTGTGGAGAAGTATTATCCTCTTAGTTGATGTTTCTCTTTTCATTGACTTTTGTGCAGTAGTTTTGGTATGAGGTATGATCTCATAGGCACATAATCCTCGTCATTTGTTGTAGGTAAGACAATTATCACTGCAATTCTCTCCAGAGATTAGTCGTTGGGCAGCAGAAGCTTTAGTAGCACTACAGGAGGTATGTAACTATTTCTTATGTTTTTAATTTTTTTTCTTATTTATTTTAGACTCGGGCTAGTCACTTGTCTGCCTGCATGTCTTGGAAATGGTACTCTGGATAATTTGTTTTTTTGGTTGATTTGGAATTGCATGTACGTACTTTATTTTATTTATTTTTGAACATGGCATGCTCAAGAGTATGATATTTTCCATAGATGATATTGCTTGTTGAATCAGTGACTCGGTGTTGTGAACAAGACTTGTTTGTTCAGTTCTCTGCATATTTACATTTTATTTGTTAGTTCTCATTACTTTGTCCTCTGAATCTCTGATTGAGAGAGCAACATTGTTTGTTTTCCACTCTATATTGGTTCAGAAGTATTAATCAATTCCGAGTGGAAATTAACAAATAAGATGTATTAGAATGAGCAAATAGGATCACTAAACCTGACCCCAAATAGGTAGCCTATGGTTGATTAGTAACAGATGGAAACAAAAAATTCGTTATAATAACAATAACTTCTGTTCATTCTATTTTTTATGAGAAATTTTCCTAGAAAGAGAGTTCGTTAACTCTCAAATGGTGTTGAAAATTCTCTCTTCTTCAATATCAGTACCTCAACATTGATGCAGCACAAAATTCTTGAAGGGATTTGCGGGAAACAAAAATAACAAGGAAAAAAAAAAAATCTAAGAATCAACTTTGCCAAGTGGCTTACTGTTTGGGTCGGATTAAGGCTGATGCAATCATGCCAGTTGTTAGTTGGAGGCTAAGGATTACTTGTTGTGTTACAGGTTTCAAAGTGCTTCGTACCCACATAGTGATCGGTTTGTAGTTTTAAACTAGGTTGTATGCCTGATCTAAGGGTGTCTGCCTGATCTAAGATGGTGGCTCCATGGAAAATAAAGCTTCTTCTTGACATCTTCATTGAGGCCTTTCCTACTCAAGGCCATTTTCTCATCTTTGACTGCATTTCTCACCATCTAATTATCAAATTGTGACACATTATTAGTAGTACACCTATTCCCTTGTCTTAGACTTTTCCACTGATCTAGAAATTCACCCTGTTAGGGATTGGGGTTGGTCTTTCTCTTTAAAATTTTCCTTTATTTTGACCTAATTGGTTATGGCAGGTTGGTTACTCCTAGGAAAGACCTATTCGGTACTTTGCCAGAATGATATAGCTCAATCTACGACCCTGACCTTATTGTTATCTATCAAGTTGTATCACTCAAAGCGGTCCATCTCACATATACAATAACCAGTGGAGGCCTTTATGTTTAGGCGACCATCAAAAGTAAGCACTTCCACTTTGATATTTCTATCACCCTTTCATCAAGGCCTCTATGTTACCAACGGTCAAGATGAATTTGAAAACTGAAAATGTGTCCTAGACTTGAGTCTCTATAGGAATTGATTGTTGGTTTTGTTTAGGTGGCTCCATGATATGAACTCCACCAACAGTTGTGATGAAACCCGATAACAATGATGGCTTGGAACCCCAAAATCGTTTAGACAAGATTTGTTGAGCCTTGACCCATCATCTAATCAGATGAAACACCAAGACTACGTTGGATTGAAAACGCCACACCAAGAATTCCTAAGAAACTCTCAAGAATCAAGGTGATAAGTTTGTTTGTTTGAACGCCACAAGATTAACTTGATAAGTTCAAGAGTTCTTTTAAGAACCAAGAGGAACACAAGACCTCACAAGGAGAATAATTTTTCTGAAAACCAAAATTGATTTTTAAAATTCGTACTACCCATCTATATACCTAGAACAACCCTCCAAGAATAGGCAAACTCATAATTACAGCTTTAAAAATAGCACAAAAATGAACCTCAACAAGTTCTCACGTTTTTTGGATTCTTGGACTTTTAAAGGCAGCCAAACAAGCTAAATGACTAGATTTAATGTATTTTAATTTGCCTCTTCAAGTGCTTTGATGACATGGACTAAGCCTTGATTATTATCTAAGCCCATCTTGGTCTTTTCAGAATCAGCTCAATTCTCTTGGACTAGCCCATTTAGTGCTTCCTTGAAATGTTTGGCTCTAAGTCTTGTAATTGGGCCACTAGGAAGTGACAAAGGGTCATGTGGGTCATGTGCAAATTCAACTCCATTTCCACGTATATGATCAGCATGACCAGCTCCTTGATTTGCATCATTCTCCCCCTCTTGAGAGGGATTTGTCCTCAAATCATCACTTACATCAAAAGGAGACAAATTAGCAACATTAAAGCTTGCACTAGCACCATACTCACCTGGTAAGTCAAGCTTGTAGGCATTATCATGATGCGCTCCACTACTTGAAAGGGTCCATCACCTCGTGGTAGGAGTTTTGAACGCTGTTTTTCTGGAAAACGATCCTTCCTGAAGTGCAACCAAACCCAATCTCCTGGTTCAAACACTACCTTCTTGCGTCCCTTGTTGGCTTGATGGACATATTGTTGAGTCCTCCTTTCGATGTTCAGCCGTGCCTTTTCATGAATCATCTTTACAAATTCTGCTTTCTTTTTGCCATCTAAGTTCACACGTTCACTCAAAGGTAAAGAAGTTAAATCCAAAGGTGACAATGGGTTAAAACCATAAACAATTTCAAATGGTGAAAACTTAGATGCAGAATGTATACTTCTATTGTAAGCAAATTCAACATGTGGGAAACAATCTTTCCATGTTTTCAAGTTCTTTTTAATGATAGCACGCAACAAAGAAGACAAAGTTCTATTTACTACTTCAGTTTGACCATCCGTTTGTGGATGACAAGTAGTAGAAAACAACTTGGTTCCCAACTTTCCCCACAAAGTCTTCCAAAAGTAACTCAAAAACTTTGCATCTCTATCAGAAACGATGGTCCTAGGCATACCATGTATCCTAACAATTTCTTTGAAGAATAAATCAGCTATATGTGATGCATCATCAGTTTTGTGACATGCAATGAAGTGTGCCATCTTGGAAAATCTATCTACCACCACAAAAACTGAATTTCTCCCCCTCTAGTCCTAGGTAAACTTAAAACAAAATTCATAGAAATATCAGTCCAAGGTTTACTAGGTATTGGCAAAGGGGTGTACAAACCATGGGGTTTCAACTTAGACCTAGCCTGTTTACACGTGATACACTTCTCACAGACTCTTTCCACATCACGTTTCATATAAGGCCAAAAAAAATGATCATGCAAAATTTCTAAAGTCTTAGCTACACCAAAATGACTCATCAAACCACCACCATGAGCTTCTCTCACGAGCAATTCACGCAAAGAACACCTAGGCACACACAGTTTATTCTCCCAAAACAAAAATCCATCATGCTTATAAAACTTACCAAATGCCACTTTTTCACATGCATTGAACACATCACCAAAATCAGAATCTTGTGCATATACATCCTTAATATATTCAAAGCCAAGCATTTTTGTATCTAAAATGGAAAGTAAAGCATACTTTCGGGACAATGCATCAGCCACCACATTTTCCTTACCTTGCTTATATTTGATCACATAAGGAAATGTTTCAATGAATTCCACCCACTTGGCATGGCGTTTGTTCAACCTTTGCTGTCCTTTCAAATGCTTCAAAGATTCATGGTATGTGTGAATCACAAATTCTTTTGGCCATAGGTAGTGTTGCCAATTTTCCAAAGCCCTTACCAAGGCATACATCTCCTTATCATAAGTGGGGTAATTTAGGGCTGTCCCTCCCAACTTTCACTGAAATAAGCAATTGGACGGCCTTCTTGCATCAAAACAGCTCCAATACTTATTCCTGAAGCATTACACTCAATTTCAAAAGTTTTAGCAAAGTTAGGTAAAACAAGCAAAGGTGCATTAGTTAACTTTTCTTTGATCTGATTAAATGCCTTTTCTTGTTCTTTCCCCCACTTAAACGGCACATTTTTCTTAATGATTTTAGTAAGAGGGGCGGCTAAGCTACTAAAATCACGCACAAACCGTCTATAGAAACTAGCCAAGCCATGGAAACTCCTCACTTGGCTGATTGTTGTAGGCGTTGGCCACTCTTGGATTGCCTTCACCTTTTCCTCGTCCACCTCAATTCCACTTTTACTAACAACAAAACCAAGAAACACAAGCTTATCCGTACAAAAGGTGCACTTTTTGAGGTTAGCAAACAATCTTTCTTCCCTTAGAATTTCCAAAACAGATTTCAAATTTATTACATGTTCTTCCAAATTTTTGCTATAAATTAGGATATCATCAAAATACACAATTACAAATTTACCAATAAATGCACGCAAAACATGGTTCATCAAACGCATAAAAGTGCTTGGAGCATTAGTTAAGCCGAAAGGCATCAATAACCACTCATACAAACCATACTTAGTCTTAAAAACAGTTTTCCATTCATCACCTTCCTTCATCCTAATCTGATGGTAACCGCTCTTAAGATCAATTTTTGTAAAGACACAAGAACCATGTAATTCATCCAGCATATCATCTAATCTAGGAATGGGATGACGATATTTTACCGTTATGTTGTTGATGGCTCGGCAGTCAACACATATCCTCCATGTTCCATCCTTCTTAGGAACTAATAACATCGGGACCGCACAAGAACTCATGCTTTCACGCACGTATCCCTTCTCCAATAATTCACCTACTTGCCTCTAAAGTTCCTTGGTCTCCTCGGGATTACTCCTATAAACAGGTCGGTTTGGAATTGATGCACCAGGTATGAAATCAATTTGATGTTCAATCCCTCGAATTGGAGGTAAACCATTAGGTACCTCTTCAGGAATGACATCTTCAAACTCCTGTAAAAGAGAAACAACATTGCTCGGCAAAGTTCCGACGAGATCATTAGTACATAAAAGAGCCTCCTTGTACATGAGTATAACAAGGGGCTGGTGTGAAAATAATGCTCTCTTTATCTCACTTTTTTTTGCAATGTAATTGAATTTTTCCTCTCCTGCTCTCATTATGGCCGAAATCATCTCTCTTTCTTTTTCACTCTAATCAATGTTTTTCTCTCCTTTTTTTTTAACTCTTTTTTTTTTTTTTCAATTTCGGCCCTCCTTTCTTTTTCTTTTTTTTTTTTTTTTCATTTGATATTTGTAACTTTAATTGGTCCTCCCTGACCTGTTTTGGAGTTAATGGCACAAGAGTAATGGGTTGCCCTTTAAAAGTGAAAGAATACTCATGCCCTCACTCCATGCCCTCATTACTAGCATTGTGCCTGCCTCCCAGTCATTCTTTGGAATGAAGCCTCCATTAAATCTATTCAGGCATGGGTCCCAGTGTGATTTGATTGATCTTTGCTGATAAGTCTTGGATTGCTTTCAATAGAGTTTTCAAGGTGTGTTTCAAAACAAATTGGGATTCAGAACCAGAGAGGGCATAGACTACGTGACCACTGTGCAAAAGCATGTAATGTGTGCTAGACTATATGTGATTGAGATTAGCAAGCAAGATTCTTCACAAATTAATTTTTCATGTAAAATAAAGGCTAGAGTAGGAAGTTAGTCAATAATTCAAATGGCTAAACTGCAATCAAGTAGTACCAACATTCATGGTACTGAAGGTGATTGTTGGAATTCAAAAACTTCAACTGGGTAAGGTGAGCTCAACAGTTCAAAATGAGGTTAAGCAAAGATTTATTTATTTATTTTGGCTCAAGGGGTGACCAAAGAAATAATTGTTGACAATTAATTAAAACCAGCAGTTAAAATAATGATGAATGAAACCATAACAGCAAACATGCTTCCTGATGCTGGTAATTGTAAATTGATAATCATCACATTATCCTAATCTCAGCTCATGCAGCCAGCATATTGATTGGGGTGGATGGATTGAACTTTACTGTCCCTTAACCGAGAGACTTATGTTGTGCAATGCTTGCTTCTTCAGCATAATAAGGAAGCTATTCATCCTTTGGTTGTTTTTATGCTTATTACATATGCCAGAAATATACTGTTCAAGGGCTTGCTTCATTTTGTTGCAGCTGGAAATTGATTTTGATAACCATCAATGGTACTTCATAAGCACCATTATCTGTGTTTTACATGTTCTACTTCATTCTCATATCTCTACTGGAAAATGCCTAATCGCCAAATTGTTTGGGTTTAGTTGCCGGGATATCATTATCCCACGTGTAACATAGGCTGCCACATCTTTTCTAAAGTCTTCTCACTTGTTCCTTTTGTTACATTTCCCCAAAACCACTCAGTGGTGTTATCACTGAAATCCACAGTTGCACACAATTAATCCATATAAAATGACTTTCAAATGTTCAGTCACTGAGCTTAATTCTTCACTTCTGCTGGGCTCATTTCAAATGTGATAGGTATTGTTTGCTGATGGATATTCTTTAATCTTGATACACCATGGTCTCTTTTTTGAACTTATAATGGAATTGCAAAGGAGGTTTCATTGCATAGGAGGTACTGTGGCTCTAGATATAATGGAATTACAAAACTTAGTGTCAACTGACCATGAAGGGTTAAAATGTGAAAGTTTACAAAGTCAATTGCATAGAAACTCTCTTTTGGTAACATTTGCGTTCTTAATATATGGCAAAGATTTGTGTTTTGATTCAAATTTTGACTAGATAAGGAAAGACAGTGCTGTTCTGAATTGCTACAATCATTGACATAAAGACCTAACTCTTTGGTTTTTTATATGTCTAGGCAGCGGAGGATTTTTTGGTCCATTTATTTGAAGATGCAACACTCTGTACAGTTCATGCGAAGCGTGTAACTCTGAGTAAGTTAAACTTGAGACTTTAAATTTGCAGGTCATGAATCAATCTTTGGTAATAAAGTATGTAAAATTGATAAAGGCTTTTTTTCTCTATAAATAGTTTTTGCAAAATTCAGATCACTTATAAACCAGTGGTTCTTGGGTACCTCAGAAGGACATAACCACCTTAAATTTATAGGCATGCTGAATCCAAGTTTTATGTCTTTTCTAAGTTAATTTTCTGCAAATCCTAGTTCTTTGGGCCTGGCTAGACTGATTGTACAGGACAAATAGTTTTACTCAAAGGAAATGGAATACGGCAGTTGCTTCACTATATATATATATATTTGTTTCAGATAAACAACGAAACACTTTGGCATCACAATTTTATGTTCATATTTCTTCAATCTGCATACCCACAAATATGATGTACAACATATGCTAGCTTGAACGTTATTCCTTTCGTCTATGTTGTGCCGGGAGGTAAATTTCTCTGAATGCTAGGACGGTGTTTGGTTTGATTTGTATTCATTTTCAGTTTTTTGTGGAAGTTAGTGTTGTTAAAAGCGCTAAGCTCACTTAAGCGCAAAGGCCTTTTGGAGCCTAGGCGCAAAGCGCAAGTGCGCTCTTGATTGATGCGAAGTGCACATTAAAATTTTTTTTTTAATAAATTAAAAAAAAATTATTAATGATTAATACAACAATTAAGTGATCAATTAATCATATAAATTACAGTAAAACATTTTATATAATTTATAAAACATTTGTATGATTCTATTGTGCTTTACAAAATATATTCAACCATGATATTTGATGGCCATGATTACAAAACGTGGTTGAATCAAAATAGAAGTATAGAACCAAGAAGGAAGAGGCTAAAAAGTACTAGAATGTTAAGTAATGTTATTTTTGTGAGGGTTTGATTTAGTGTTTGTTTGTGTGGTTATGGTTAAAAGTTTAAAAATATCTAAAAAGATAGGATTAGGTGTATTGTAGCACACCACACTATTAGTTTTTGTATATTAAATCAATGGCTTATATCAAACATATTTAGATCTAATGGCTAAAAATCAAATCAAATTTTTTTTTTTAAAATTTATGAAAAGCTAAAAAAAGCGCGCTTTTGTGAGGGCGCTTCGCTTTAGAGGGAAAAAGCCCAAGGGCTCTGCGCTTTATTCTTAAGCGCGCTTTTAACAACACTATGCGGAACCCTCTGCAAAAAATTGTTTGGTTTACAAATTTATACTCAGTTTTCATTTTCAGTATCCAAAAAAAGTGGGTTTGAATACAAAAAATGAACAACTTTTGACTGTTTTCATTTCTAACAAAAATGAATATAATGACATTTTTGTAATAAACACAAAATTGTGGCCTACACATTCAACTTTAATTATTTATTCTCTCTCTCTCTCTCTCTCTCTCTTTGGTACCAAAACCATCAGCCCATGACAACAATTTCTCTCTTCTTTCATTCTCTGTCTCCAAGGTAAGACCCTTCATTCTCTCTCTCTTGGGCAAGCTCTATCGGTTGAGTTCAAACAGTGGTTTGGGTTTCTTTTTTTGGGCACTAAGTCGACTGAGTTTTGTGGTGGTGAATCTAGGTTGTGATTGTGGGTTTGGTGGTGGCCATGGTAGGTGTGGGTATGGGCGTGGGTGTGGTGATGGTAGTGTGGGTTGGCCGTGGGTTTGGTTATGGCTATGGTGATGGGTGTTGCTGTGGCTGTGGATATGGTTGTGGTTGGGTGTACCGGGGGAGGAAATGGTGGTGTGGGTTTGGCTGTAGCTGTGGTGATGTAGGTGGTTGTGGGTTGTGGTTGGGTGTACTGGTGGGGGAAATGGTGGTGGGTGGTGTGGTGTGGCTGTGCTTCTGTATGTTCAAATGAGATGGATTTTGATCAGTTGCGGTGGTAATGGAGGTGGGTGCTAGGTTTGGTTTTGGTTTGACCGTTGCTGTTGTTGTGTTGAATTTTCAATCGAAAGATATAAAGTGGAAAAAGTTGAAAAATAAACAAAAACTAGATCAAAAAATTTATGCCAAACATAAAATGGGTTGGGTCAAGAAAATGAGTTTAGGATTTGAGAAATAGAAAATGAGTTCAAAAAATGAAGAGAGAAAATGAATACACCCCCAAAGAGAACCAAACAGGGCCTAGATTTGCAGTGTTTGGATAAGCTTAAAATCTAGCTTATTTTCACTGCTAGTTTATGTACAGTTTTTTAAAGTCTCACTTTTCCTAAGATTAACTACACTTATACCCATTTTTATTTTAGGCAAAGTGGAAGTCTTACGTAGATTTGACTTCTATTTTGCTTAACAGATTGGAAAACACATCTTAGCCAAATCAGTCCAGAAGACATGCTATTTTTTTACACAGAAATAACAAACCAAATATGACAAGATACACAGAATGATTAGTAGCCTACTTCCCAGTGTAATATTTTAGTATTTTGAGGCATGGATGGCAAGTGCTTTCCACTAAAAGCGATAGGTAGAGGGTCAACTGCTCCAACAAACAATTGGGGGTAAGGCTGTATATTATGGGTTCATGATTTCATCCAAGCCATGCAAAAGTGGGAGTTTTGTGCACCAAATATGACCTTAGGCATGGATGGTCAAGGCTTAAGTTTTTAGCTTTCGTCTCGAAAAAATTGTTGCTATTTTTTGTGAAAAATACGATGCTCAATAAAAAAGAAATATTCTTCTGGATGCTAGTGGAAAATAAGAGTTGATGGATGAAAATAGCGGGAGTCTTTGGTGATATTGTTGATATTATCAGACTTGTTCGATTAGCCACCAATTAAAGCTAATGCCATTTATTCAATAAGTCATGCAATCTATGTCTTGGTCTATCAATTATAGTTTTTAACATAAAGGTTTTAGTTAGTCTTTCTGACTGTTGTACTTAATATTCGAAATTTTGAAACATGTTTCATTTGCTATTTCTGACAGTGAAGAAAGATTTTGAGTTGGCACGTCGGCTTGGAGGGAAAGGAAGGCCTTGGTGAGGGCACCAGCAATTGGAATTGTTCTTAAACTGACAGCAATTTCCATTTTTTTTCTTTACTATTTCCTTGTAGTTTGAGTATAGTTATGTAGGAAGCAATCTCACTTTATGTGACATGATGTATTATCATCTGATGTAGTTGTCTGATCATTCAACATATAGGATACTGGCATGTAAGGTTCTGACTTTAGATATTAAGGTGACGTGCGGAATGGAATGGAAAATAGAATCTAAAATATATTGAAGAAGGTCCATGATCTCCGTTGCTAAAAAATGCTAGTTATGCTTTTAAAGGGTTAATGCGAATTTCCGTCAGGCTGAAGCCAGGGACCAGTGTTCAGCATTGGAACTTCTTTTATGAGCACATTGCAGTCCTTAGTGTTAGAGCACTAGCATTACCTGTGCTAAATGTCAAATCAAACACTGAAAAATATTCACACGAGATGTTTTAAATACCAAAAAATTCGGCATAGGTGAATAGAATTGTTTTGAATTTGGAACAGTATGGACACTAATGCTAAATTTTTTATCTTCTCACATATCTATCTCAACACTCGTCTGCCTCTCCCTTTCTCTGAGTCCTCTCTCTATTTCAACCTCTCTTTCAAAGTGATCTTTGGCCCAAAGCTGATCTTGCCAAGCACCCGCCTCTTCTTCTGCCTCTCGCCAAGTTGCCTGCCTCTGCTGAGCTTTGCCTAATCTCACCATGCATCGAATCACTTTCTTTGATTTTTTTGCTTAAGGTTGCTTTTTGGGATTGGATTTTGTTTGAAAAGTGGGATTGTAGTTCTGTAGGTTTGGTGTTTTGAGGAAGTGGTGATTGCTGGTGGTTTTGGCCAGTGGTATTGGGTTTATTTTGGCTGGTGATTGGTGGTGGTGGGTTTTGATCTCTCTCCTCTCTCACTTTTTCTTTGACTTAGTGGTGGCTGGTAGTGGTTTTGGGTTAGGCTGTGCGTGGTGGGGGTTTTGGTGTTCCAATCTTGTGGTTTATATTTGCTGCTTGTGGTTGGGTTGATTTTGGTAGTGTTTTGCGTTTGGGTTGTTTTTAGTATTTTTGCATCATGGTGGCTAGTGGTTATGGGTGGTTGTCATAGTGGAATTGGGATGTGGTTGTAGAGGCTGTGGTGAATGAGTTCAAAGTAGAGAGGAGAGGTTTTGGGATTATAGAAATTAAATGATTTTTGTTTGATTGTTTATCTATACTACTATTTAAGGGGCTTCTCCTGTTTGGATTCTTATTTTTTTAGTTCAAAAATGCCCCTACAGTCTTATGTTTAAATAGAGATAAAATTAAAGGATAATCCAGTAAAACTCATTTTTTTAGTTCAAAGATGCCCCTACAGTTTTATGTTTAAGTAGAGACAAAATTAAAGGATAATTCGGTAAAAATGCAACTCCAACTCCCACTAAAATATTGCCTAAAAAATAGGACCACTCTCCTATTAATTTTTAAATTGATTTATTCACTTATAAATTAGATTTTTAAAATAAAAATCATATATATATATAAAATAATTAAATACATTTTTTTCTACAAAATAAGACCACTAAAAAAGAAAAGTCTCATTGTACGCGCAAAGCGCATGCGATGAGACTAGTATTATTTTAATGTGTTGTTCCTATAAAAAAAAATTATTTTAATGTGTTGTAATATTAAAATAGAATATCTGATGTAGGGTGTATTGTCAAATGATGTGTTAAAATAGATAAAGTAAGTTTTGGTGTGGGAAAATAGAATTTGGGATGGCACAGCTAATGCTAGTGCTCTTAGTGTCTTTGCGATTTAGAATATTTTTCAAAGTAGACAATTTAGATATAGGTTATCTTGGATGTTGTACAATATTAAATTTAATGCCAAAATACAAAACTAATCCTATAAGTTTTACTTTTTGTTATTTTAGTCTTCTAAGTTTCAATTTTGTCATTTCAGTCTTCTAAGTTTCAAATATTGTCAATGCAGTTCTCCGTTAAGCTTCTGGTAATTGCTGCTGTTCACTAACCAAAATGACGCCATTTTGGGCTCTTTTTTATTTTATTTTTATTTCTTAATTTTAAAAAAATGAAAAATGTTAATTACAAAAAAAAAAAAAAAAAAAAAAAAAAAAAATTAAGGGGAACAACATCGTTCCCCTGCTAACTAAAAAACAAAACAAAAAAACCCCACTCCCAACCATCGATACGATACCCTAGCCTCACCAATTTTTGAGAAAAAATTAAGGGGCTGAGGGACTGATTGAGGGAGAAATCAAACAATACCAAAGAAATAAAAAATAAATAAATTTGCAATGAGTGGAAATGGTCACAAAAGTGGAAAGCAAGCAGAAGATGCCAACATGCTAACAAATGGGCCCTACACCTCAACAGTCGAAGCAACACCCAGTGACTCTTCATAGACCCATCCCCTCCACTCCTTCTACCACCATCACCACTGGTAATCACTGGTTGCCCTCCCTCACCAACAAACGGAAGCATTGGTATTGGGGTTTGCTGACCTTGTCTCTCCCTTATCTCACTCAACTCCATCTCTGGTTGAATCTTCACCAGCCCAAATATCACCTTGTGCTTCTTTGATCGCACCTAGTACTGGCAACTCCCGATTGCCGGTACACGTAATGAGTTTGACCAGTGAACCTAGAATAGTGGAATTTCTGGGGTTTGTTGAAAAAGGGCTGAGGGACTAACTAAGGGAGAAAGAAAGAGGGGTAAAGAGAGAGTGAGAGATTGGTGAGGCTAGGGTATCGTATCGGTGGGTGGGGGTGGGGTTTTTTGTTTTGTTTTCCAGTTCGTAGGGAAACAACGTTGTTCCCCTTAGTTTTTTTTTTTCTCTTTTTTATTAACATTTTTCATTATTTTTAATTAAGAAAAAAAAGAGTTCAAAACGATGTCGTTTTGGTTAATAGATGGTAACAGTTAACAGAAACCTAATGGAGGACTGCATTGATAATATTTGAAATATAGAAGACTGAAATGATAAAATTGAAACTTAGAAGACTAAAATAACAAAATATGAAACTTAGAGAGTCAATTTTGTATTTTAATCTAACTTTTAATTATGTATCTTGGTTATGTAGAAATGGTTGTATTCTGGGTTTTGGGGTTTTTAGGTTAATAACTTTGGCATGACTAATAACTTCAGTACACATGATTTGGTATTCAGCAATCTATATATAACTTCTATTTGATTTTTTTGATGAAATATATAACTTCTATCTGATAAATGATAATGTAAGGCTCTTGAAAATAAATTTTGGATAAATTGCACTTTTGGTCCTCAAATATGGGTTTAATTGATTGAGTTTTAAAGTGTTTGATTTTGAAATTTAAAAATAATTTTTTTTTTGAGGGGGCCAGATTAAATCAACCACAATTAATGGACCTGATAGGCCAAAAATGTATTGACCTCTTGTGATGAATTAACCAATTAATTAGCTAAGTTAATTAATTATTTCAATTAGCATGCAAAACGCGTAGTAGCACAAACAAATCACCAACTAAGTTAATATGCAATGAAAAATAAAGTTGACACGGTTATTTGTTTATGAATGAGGAAAACCTCCAAGGCAAAAACCACACTAAGAGATTTTAAAGTCACCACTCTCGAGAATTCACTATTATCACAACAAGCGAAGGAATCGTAATACCTTATACCAACCTATAGTTGAACCCTTATCCCAATACATAATTGGATTTGTTCGGTAGTGACAATCTCTCATTTTCAATGCACAGCTCCCAATATATGACTAACCAATTGATGCGCAAATTCCAGTACACGACTTAATCACCAACTTGAGAAAGATGTTGGCTACAAAGTTCTTCAGTTCATCAACACGATGAAGATCACAAAGCTCCTTGGTCACAAAACCTAATAGCGTACAAATGTAGTATCTTCTTCAAGAGAAAGAGGAACTAGGACAGATTTTGTTTCCAGTCACAATTTGCATGAACAAAACTTTGATTCACACACGCGCCACCTTTGACGGCCCTTAAAATAATCCTTATATATGTTTAGGATTGTGAGAAAAGAAAGCTTAAACATGTACACACGGATTGGAGTGAAATTAGATCTAAAAAATTGATTTTCATAATTCTTGATAGATAGGGTATCTATTAAGCAGCTGACGAGCATCGAGCTAAAGCAGTCTTTTAAACCTCAATAGATGCTATCTGTCAAGTTAGCTGTTGAGCTTTAAAATCCAGCATTTCTTCACTTGTTTCTTGGACAGATTTGCATGACTTCAATACTTGGACTTAGACTCTTGTTCTTTGAAGTATTTAACATAGATCTACCTAGTTACAAATAAAGTGCGTTTTTTCAAAGGATTAGCTAATTCTAAATGACATATGTTCCTAACAATCATTCACATATGTCCTAACAATCTCCCCCTTTTGGCAATCCGTAACAAAACCACAACAAACAAATGAACATATGAGAGAAATCATTAATCACTCAACTTATACTCACTTGTTGAATACAATAAAATATATCCTAATACAAACTCTTGAAAAACTTTGTAAGAAGAGAGTTTAGGGCAAGAAAGACTTTGACAACCTGTATTTTTGAAACACTTTAAACAAAACTCATCAGGGCATCTTAGTGTGAAATAGAAATAAAAATTGCATACAAGTAATAAGAAGCACGTGCATAAAGAGAGAAAAGAAACAACACATGAAGAGATAGGTGAAAGAAAGTAACAACAACCCCAATATATATATATATATATATATATATATATATATATATATCAATAATGAGTACACTGTTTGCTATTACAATATAAGAACAATGTATCTAAAAAGAAAGAAAAGAAAAAAAATACATAAGTCCTCACTACATCCCTTCTAAAACAAAAGCACTCCCTCTAACAAAAATCTCCTATACTAACTCTCCCCCTAAGTACATGACTACTCTCATATCCAAAACTACTCCCCTTTTTTGTCACAAATGACAAAGGGTAAGTTACTGAGAAGCAGTCATCTCCTCGTCACCGGAAGAGCTAGCACCATCATCCTCATCATCATTGGAGTCACCACCATTGTCCTCGTCCTCAGAAGTCTCTGGAAGAGTGGGAGACTCTACGAAGCTACCAAGGAGAGCCTGTCGTCGTGCAATACGACTGACACGGGTGTTTACTTAACACAACTCATCACTGAAAGTGTCAAGGCGAGCATCCATACGCTGAAGCTGCGCCATAATCGCCTTGAGGGTCACACCATCTGCGAAAGAAGAAGGAGCAGATGTGGATGGAGTTGAAGAAGTTGGAGGAGTAGCCGTCTCGGTCTGTGGTCGCTTCGGTCGAAGTTGGGCCTCACTCCGTCTCACGGTCGCCTCATCAATGGCACACATGACAAAGAAGGGATCCAAAACAGGAAAGGAGATAGAAAAGTGGGGAAGGATATTCGTGACAGCAAAAGGAAAGATAAGCGTATCACGGGTCGCCGTATCCCTATATACATCTATGAGGGAGAGAATGAAGTGAGAAGGGAAGTCTATAGTGAGGTTGATGCAAATCAAGGAGCTGGTCATGCTGATCATACACGTGGAAATGGATTTGAATTTGCACATGACCCACATGACCCTTTGTCACTTCCTAGTGGCCCAATTACAAGACTTAGAGCCAAAGGTTTCAAGGAAGCACTAAATGGGCTAGTCCAAGAGAATTGGGCTGATTCTGAAAGGACCAAGATGGGCTCAGATAATAATCAAGGCTTAGTCCATGTCATCAAAGCACTTGAAGAGGCAAATTAAAATACATTAAATCTAGTCACTTAGCTTGTTTGATTGCCTTTAAAAGTCCAAGAATCCAAAAACGTGGGAACTTGTTTAGGTTAATTTTTGTGCTGTTTTTAAAGCTGTAATTATGAGTTTGCCTATTCTTGAAGGGTTTTTCTAGGTATATAGATGGGTAGTATGAATTTTAAAAATCAATTTTGGTTTTCAGAAAAACTATTCTCCTTGTGAGGTCTTGTGTTCCTCTTGGTTCTTAAAAGAACTCTTGAACTTATCAAGTTAATCCTGTGGCGTTCAAACAACCAAACTTATCACCTTGATTCTTGAGAGTTTCATAGGAATCCTTGGTGTGGCATTTTCAATCTAACGTAGTCTTGGTATTTCATCTGATTAGATGATGGGTCAAGGCTCAACAAATCTTGTCTAAACGATCTTGGGATTCCAAACCATCATTGTTATCGGGTTTCATCACGACTGTTGGTGGAGTTCATATCATTTTTTATCAGATCTTTGGTTTCAAGATAAGTTTGCCTATCTTTTATTTTCATTCTATTTCCTGTTCCTTACTCAAAAAAAAAACTAAAAAAAAAAGAAAAGAAAATTTCTCAATCTTGTTCCTCACCTTATTCAAGTTCTTGACCTTTTTGATGAGTTTTGGTTGTTTCTCATTCTGAATTACTACTGGATTATTTTGAATTATTTTCTTGAAGTTCGATTAAGAACTAAAGAAGACACAAAAGAGTGGACAAAGGCAAGAGTGTGTGAGACCATAAGAGGGTAAAAGCCGTTTAGAGTGAAAACATGAGTGCGAGTGTATCAATTCTTGAGTGAAACACGTGAGGGAGGACCTGAGAGGATTCTAACTTTGTTTTACAGATTTTAAGCATGGCCAACAATCAAGAAGAAGACACAACTAAAGAACTTCTACAACCAATAGATTAGAACCTCCAAATGCAAGCACTGCTAGGGGAGATGAGGTGTATGTTGAGGGCTGAAATTGAACCTATTCATGAGAGATTGGATAGGGTAGAAGCGGGAACTCCTAGAGGCGAGCAACATGACATTCACAACAGGCAGCAAGGTGGGTATGTTCCATGGCAGAATGTTGAGGAAGAGGCGGAGTTGGAGGAGGTTGATGAGCCATATGTGAACCGAGGCAAGTTTGAGCGTGGGTATGGGAATAGAGAAGCTAGGATGGGTAGGCCTAGGAGGGATAATGATTTAGGAAACATAAAGATTAAAATCCCATCTTTTCAAGGCAAAAATGATCCTGAAGTTTATTTGGAGTGGGAAACTAAAATGGAGATGGTGTTTGATTGTCACAACTATTCGAAGAAAAAGAAGGTTAAGTTGGCTGCAATTGAATTTACCAATTATGCCATTGTGTGGTGGGATCAATTATTAATTAATAGGAGGAGGAATAGAGAGCCACCCGTGGACACTTGGGAGGAGATGAAAATGCTTATGAGGAAGCGTTTCGTACCCAATCACTATTATAGGGGATTGTATCAAAAGTTGCAAAGGTTAACTCAAGGTTCCAAGAGTGTGGATGAGTATTACAAGGAGATGGAGGCAGCTATGATCAGGGCTAATGTAGAAGAGGATCGGGAAGCCACAATGGCTAGGTTCTTGCACGGTTTAAATCGTGAGATTGCGGATATAGTTGAGATGCAGCACTATGTTGAATTGACGAATATGGTGCATCAAGCCATAAAGGTGGAGGAGCAATTCAAACGGAAGGGATTGGCTAGAA
Organism: Castanea sativa; assembly: GCF_040712315.1. Lineage (NCBI taxonomy): Eukaryota > Viridiplantae > Streptophyta > Magnoliopsida > Fagales > Fagaceae > Castanea > Castanea sativa. Next base: position 29,764,126 of record NC_134023.1, read on the forward strand.
GGGGAAAACCTATGATTAGTTAGTGGAAGACAGCTCCAAAAAGGGACGAGCAACTACAAAATAAGCCAAAATTTGAACCATCTAAGAGTGCCAACACAAAGACCGCCACTCCTTTAGGTAACACCGAGGCTTCGAGTTCTAAAACCAGTGATATTAAGTGTTTTAAATGTCAGGGGCGGGGACACATAGCTAGCCAGTGTGTAAACAAAAGGGTGATGGTAATAAATGCTCAAGGTAAGCTCGAGTCGAAGAATTAGGAAGAAGTAGAAAATGTTGACTTGCCATCTTTGAAGGATGCCGATGATGAGCAAAATGCCGTGGCTGGAGATTTATTAGTAACAAGGCGAGTCCTCAATGTGTAGGTTAAGGAGGAAGAAAGTAACCAAAGGGAGAACTTGTTTCATACTCGGTGCTTTGTAAATAACAAAGTTTGCAGTGTCATTATCGATGGAGGGAGTTGCACAAACGTAGCCAGCACTTATTTGGTGGAAAAATTGGCATTAACTACCTTGAAACATCCTCAACCTTACCGGCTTCAGTGGCTGAATGAATGTGGTGAAATCAAGGTGACAAGACAAGTGTTGGTGGTATTATCCATTGGCAAATATGAGGATGAGGTGCTATGTGATGTGGTTCCCATGCATGCATGACATTTATTGTTGGGATAACCATGGCAGTATGATTGGAGGGTTACGCATGATGGATTCACAAATAAGTATTCTTTCACTCTTAAAGGGCAACCTATTACTCTTGTGCCATTAACTCCAAAACAGGTCAGGGAGGACCAATTAAAGTTACAAAGATCAAATGAAAAAAAAAAAAAAAGGAAAAAGAAAGGAAGGCCAAAATTGAAAAAAAAGAGTTAAAAAAAAAAGAAGGAGAGACAAATATTGATCAGTGTGAAAAAGAAAGAGAGATGATTTCGGCCATAATGAGAGCAGGAGAGGAAAAATTTAATTACATTGCAAAAAAAAGTGAGATCAAGAGAGCATTATTTTCACACCAGCCCCTTATTGTACTCATGTACAAGGAGGCTCTTTTATGTACTAATGATCTCGTCGGAACTATGCAAATCAAGGAGCTGGTCATGCTGATCATACACGTGGAAATGGAGTTGAATTTGCACATGACCCTTTGTCACTTCCTAGTGGCCTAATTACAAGACTTAGAGCCAAACGTGTCAAGGAAGCACTAATTGGGCTAGTCCAAGAGAATTGGGCTGATTCTGAAAAGACCAAGATGGGTTCAGATAATAATCAAGGCTTAGTCCATGTCATCAAAGCACTTGAAGAGGCAAATTAAAATACATTAAATCTAGTCATTTAGCTTGTTTGACTGCCTTTAAAAGTCCGAGAATCCAAAAAATGTGGGAACTTGTTTAGGTTAATTTTTGTGCTGTTTTTAAAGCTGTAATTATGAGTTTGCCTATTCTTAAAGGGTTGTTCCAGGTATATAGATGGGTAGTAAAAATTTTAAAAATCAATTTTGGTTTTCAGAAAAACTATTCTCCTTGTGAGGTCTTGTGTTCCTCTTGGTTCTTAAAAGAACTCTTGAACTTATCAAGTTAATCCTGTGGTGTTCAAACAACCAAACTTATCACCTTGATTCTTGAGAGTTTCATAGGAATTCTTGGTGTGGCATTTTCAATCCAACGTAGTCTTGGTATTTCATCTGATTAAATGATGGGTCAAGGCTCAACAAATCTTGTCTAAACGATCTTGGGATTCCAAACCATCATTGTTATCGGGTTTCATCACAACTGTTGGTAGAGTTCATATTAGAGGTTCTCTAAGAAAGATAACAAAAATTGGGCACGAGGCTCTATGATAGAGTTATAGTGAGACAATGGATGGAGAACGAATATCATCACCTTGTTAAGGAACCTCAGACCTTTAACAAAGGTTAAGCAATGGGTGTTCTAACAACCACCCCAAGTAGAAGGTGTCTCACAAAACCGAGACATGAGTTCGTCTTTAGACACGGTCTTAAGACGATCACAGCCGGGGTAGTTAGGATGCGCTACCCTCGGTACGTGTAGCACATTGGATACAAGATCTAGAATGACTACAATGCGCGTACCTCGAACGCAATTGACAAAAAGATGTACAGAATAATCAAATCCGTGCATATTAGAGTAAAACTCCTGTATGATCATGGAGGGTCAAGTGACTAGGATGTCACAAAGTGACTCCCAACCTCTACTATAGATGACAATGGGATGGTCAGTATCGGAAGAATCCGACAAGATGACTTGGCATTCCAAATGAATGCCTTATCGAGAGAAGTTCTTCAACAATTCCTTACAAGCTTTCTCATCATGGAACCGAATGTGAAAAATGGTAGAATCAGAAATAGATGTCCCGGAATGAAGAGGGTTCCGGGACAGAGTGGACTTACGTTTAGGTGCCATGATGCAGACTAACTGAAAGAAGGCAGAAAAGCACCACCACAATTAATATCAAAAGATAGAAATAGGAAGGTACGTATTCATGAAAAACGCATGAACATGTGGCATGCAACAATAAAAGCATCATGGGCTCAACCCAATCCAAACCTACTAGCACACATCATTGCAACAAAATAAACACACATCTAAAATGCATAAAACATTGTTAAAATGCAAATGTGTTGCAATGCATGAACATATAGGATCATTTAAACAAAATCCATCCCAAAATTTTGGCGAAAACCTCATCAATTTTGAAAAACCCCAAAAACTTAGGTCAAAATGAATGAAATGCATGATATAAGAGAGAAAAGAGTTCATACCAGATGAAGAACACAAGATTTGGGCCAAAAATCAAGTGGGAAGATGAAGAGGTTGAGTGAGAGGTGTTTGGGAGAGGCAGAGACAATTTTCAATCGAGAGAAATTAGAGAGAAATGAGAGAAAATCGTGCTAAAGGATTTAATAGAATTCGAAAAGCTCGATGGATCGAGAGGTGTTGAGCTTTAAAATTTGACAGATGGACCTATCGAGAAGCTATCGAGGAGACATAAACTTTCTCGATGGATCGAGAAGCTGTTGAGAAGCTATCAAGGCACATTCTTAAAAACTTCAATGGATCAAAATTACGATAGCAATTATTGAGAAAGGAAGATCAAGAGCTCGATAGATAGCCTAGCTGTTAAGAGGTATTGAGAAGCTGTCGAGATTGCTTAAAAACAGTTTTTCAAAGGAGAGAAGAACACAGACATGAATGCAATCAATCAAGCTACTCTACCAAGGATCCAAACAACATTTAAAACTCTCAAAAACATCTCTCAACAAGAAAAATGTCAAGCATATAGATCCAAAACACATGCACACACTAAACAAGTCTAACCAATTTTATATTTCAAAAACAAGTCAAGACAGTTTAATGAGCATACATTAACACTTGTATTCCTTGTGATGGCCAAATCACATTGTACCTGCACATGTATCAAAAGTAGCAAAGAATATTGCGTGTTGTGTGTGAAAAACATTGCAAGATTGCATAAGTGTCTTCATGTTATGACGATTTGAGATATGACAAAATTAATTTAATTCACACATGATCATAACTACTTGATGGGGACTATCACCTTCGAGGTACATCCTATAACTCCCACTTCTCCTAGAAGACATGCTTGCAATCATATATAAAGCATATTGATTCTTTTTACTTTTATTTTTCTTTGCATATTTTCTTTTAAGCATATCATACATGGGCATACAAGAGAGAGAAAAGAAATACCCAATTATGTTAAGCTCTTGACATTGTACTTTTGTTAAGCCGAAGCATACAAATGTCATTTCATGATTGGTGGGCAACAGTGGTGAGATGGTCATTTATGCCTTTCTCTTAGGATTTTCTAATCCTATCCACTAAAAAGAGTGATACAAGTGTTAAGTACAAAAGATTACCTAATCTCACTCATCACAAACATGAACCACAAAGCTCACTTGCTTAGTTATGCATAAAGATACTCATCTAAGCTACAGACGATACAAAGTTTAGAAAACTTTGTTCATTGGCCATTCAAGGTACACAAGTACCAATGTACACAAACACACACTGTTTTTGTATTTTTCTGATTTTTCATTTTTTTTATTTATGAAAAAAAAATAAAGCAAAATTGAAAACAAGCAAACAAAAACATGTTAAACAAAGCATAGCATAAAACTAGATGCAAATGCATGAGGAAGAAGGAGAAGGAGAGAAGATCAATTCATGGAGATAACACCAATGTTCTGACGAAGGAATTCAAACCGCTTGCTATCAAGAGGTTTGGTGAACAAATCCGCCATCTGATCATTAGTGTGAATGAACTCAAGAGTGAGGGCACCATCTATTGGAAAAACTGGTTTTGTATCTCATACAAAACATATAGCGGAAGCAACAAATAAGGATCTATTTCATTCATGATTGATAATGTGCATTATGTAAATTTCAGAATTTAAGAACAAGATAGTGTACCTTGGTGTGGTGAAATTCAAAACCAAAGATTGAAGTACTCGGGACTATTTTTAATCTTCACTCCAATTCCACTTTACGCCCAAGATGTGTGGTCTCTCAATCAGTTTTCAAAGGGAGAATGAAAGTGTATTTCACTCTCACATACACACAATTTCTTATATCACTAATGAAAATTCTGTATGTTTCTCCCTTTATAACTAACTGATTATCTAATTGGGCTGGCCTATTGGGCCTTTCCAATTGGGCTTTAGTGTGTGGCTTGGAGTGGGACCAAAAGGGACCAATAAGACACTAGCTCCAACATTGGGTTTTTCCGTCAACTCTTGACAAGTCCAAAATTACCATTAATTATATTTAATACCACTATATAAATATAATTGCACTCTAGGCCTTATTAATAAATTATATCCCAAGACTTTATTATACATGCAACCCCTTCATAAAATATTCGTAGTAACACAAAGTCATGAATGTAGATTGCCACTTTGTAAATTACTATCCTTGAGTACCCGGTTTAATCCTTTAAGATTATTCATCATATATTTATGAAATCCAATTTCATAAATATATACTTTAGTAACTCTTTACTAAAGTGGTTAGGCCTAACACTTTGAATAACCAAACACAGTAACTTTTCTCAAGGGAATATTTTATATCTCCTTTAAGAGATTATGAATTCCATCTTGAGAATATATGTTTCATCAACACTAAATGTGGCTGCCCAACATACTGAGGTTTTGACCATTACTTTAGATCTCACTCCTAATATATCAAAGCAACCTACATCTCATGATCAGGTCCATTATTCTTTCAGGATTATGAGTTCATGCAAATAGAAGTCGTGAGATTTATTATTCATTTGACAGTTGTTAGGAGAATAATAAATCTCACAGCGGTCTAGTTTAATATGTCTTAACTCTTAAAACATATCAACATATCAACTAGAAGTCTCCACTTTCATGATCAAGACAAATCATCTTAGTTGATACGTTATAGTCTTCGCAGATGAAATGCCCAATTTCATCATCGACTACGAACTATAAATTCTGAGTTTACAAAGAACTTATGACTTATATCTTCTATGACTAAATCACATACTATGTATCTCATGGACTATATGATAATGTCCTAATATTCATGTTACTATTATTTTAGATAATAATAAAACAACTTTACTAAACACAACATTAAGTTATACATAATGTCATACATAGTATTATACAATTAGATTTAAGGGCACACATCCTAACACCATCTTCAACAGGCTCATGAATGAAGTGATGTCAAATCTCTATGTGTTTAGTTTGAGAATGTTGAACTGGATTTTTAGAGATATTGATGTCACTGGTATTGTCACAATAGATAATGAGGTGTTCTTGACGAATACCATAATTGAGGAGGAGTTTTTACAGCTATAAGTTGGGTGCAATAGCTAGCATCGATGTATTCAGCATCTGCAGTGGGTAATGAGATGGAATTTTGCTTTTTACTCATCCAAGAGACAAGATTGTTACTCACATAAAAACAACCCCCTGAAGTACTCTTTCTATCATCAGCATTTCCAGCCCAGTCAACATCAGATTACCCAGCTAAGACATCACTTATGTCCTTGTTGTATCACACATCAAAATTGGTAGTGGTTTTGACATACTTTATGATTCTTTTCAAAGCAGTCATATGGGACTCTTTGGGATTAGCCTGATATCTAGCACACACTCCCACACTGTAACTAATGTCAGGTCTACTAGTAGTAAGGTAAAGAAGACTACCTATCATGCTTTTATAGAGAGATGGATTAACACTTTTTCCCAATAAATCAATAGTGAGTTTAACATTTGTGCTCATAGGGGTTCTAACAAAACTAAAAGATTCCAAACCAAACTTTTTCAGAAGATTTTTAGCATATTTAGATTGAGATATGAATATACTTGACTCTTGTTGACGAATTTGCAATCCAAGGAAGTGATTTTAACTCTCCAATCATGCTCATCTCAAACTCGGCCTGCATGAGTTTGGAGAAACCATGAGCAAGTTCATCCTTTGTTGACCCAAAGATGATATCATTAATATAGACTTGAGCAACTATCAACTTGCCGTCTTCCCTTTTGATGAAGAGAGTTTGATAAGCTTTTCTACTTGTGAACCCATGTGACACCAAGTATTGTGTGAGCCGATTGTACCAAGCTCTGGGGGCTTGCTTTAAACCATAGAGTGCTTTCTTGAGGTACAACACATGATCTGAAAAGTGGGGATCAATGAATCCTTTTGGTTGAGCCACATAGACATTTTCTTTAAGGAACCCATTTAAGAAAGCAGTCTTGACATCCATTTGGTAAAGCTTGAACTTCAAATGGCATGCTAGGGCTAGGAGAATCTTGATGGATTTCATACGGGCTACTGGAGTAAATGTCTCATTATAGTCCACTCCTTCCATTTGTGAATATCCTTGAGCCACAAGACGAGCCTTGTTGTGGATCATGTTACCCTCCTTATTAGTCATATTATGGAAAATCCACTTTGTGCCAATGATGTGCTCACTCTCCGGTTTAGGTACTAGAGTCCAGACATCATTCCTATGAAACTGAAGCAATTTATCATGCATAGCTTCCACCCAGCTTTGATCTTGAAGAACTTCCTCAACCTTGGTGGGTTCAAGCTACGACAAAGAGCAAGAATATGACACAAAGTTAGCAACACATTTACCTTTCCTTAGTGTAAGTTCATTCATGTTTCCCACAATGACTTCAGGAGGATGATTCAACTTAATTCTGGAGGAGGGTCCTTTCTCTTTATGAGATTCAGAATCAAGTGAGATAGATATGTCTACTAAACCTTCTACAACACTTGGAGTACTAGGAGTACTTGGAGATGTAGGCTCTTGATCAACAAGTTCTTGAACATCCTTGGGCTCGGGAGGAAGAATTTCTTTGGGGATTTCCTCACTCATATTCTCAGAACTAAACTCCGAAGCTTCATTGATAACAACATTTATAGTTTCAATCACCTTCTTGGTTCTCTTGTTGTATACCCGATAAGCCTTGCTTGTAGAGGAGTATCCCAAAAATATTCCTTCATCGCTTTGAGAGTCGAATTTTCCCACATTCTCTTTATCCTTGAGAATGAAACAAGTACTTCCAAAGATTCTGAAATACTTAACATTCAGCTTCCTTCCCTTCCATAGCTCATAAGGAGTCTTTTTGGTACCAGGTATGAAATACACCTTATTAACCGTATGACACGCAGTGTTGACGGCTTCTCCCCACAAGTTTCTAGGCACATCCTTGTTGTGCAACATGGCTATAGCCATCTCTTAAATAACCTTGTTCTTTCTTTCTACTACACCATTCTGCTGAGGAGTAATAGGAGCAAAGAATTCTTGAGATATACTTGATCTAGTGCAAAAAGACTCCATGTACGAGTTTTCGAATTCTTTACCGTGATCACTTCGAATTCAATCAATCTTTAAACTCTTCTCATTTTGTAATCTTGTGCACAAGGCTTTGAGGTGCACAGGAGCATCTAACTTGGGTCTTAGAAGAATGACCCAGGTGTACCTAGTGAAGTCATCTACCACAACCATGATGTATTTCTTCCCACCAAGAGACTCGGTTCTAGTTGGACCCATGAGATCCAAGGGTAGTAACTCCAATGGTTTAGATGTAGCGGAGATCTGAGTGCATGGATGTTTAGCTTTTGTCTATTTCCCAAGCTGGCACGGTCCACACACAACATTGTTCACTCTACTGAGGTTTGGCATCCCCAACACTGATTTATGCTTAGATACAATTGAAAGATGTTTGTAACCAGCATGTCCCATCCTTTGGTGCCATAGATCTTCATTTGGCAAATGAATACTATTACACGCAATATCAGCATCAAGGACCAGACCGTAACAATTATCTAGAGTACGAACACCACTTATGAGTTTCTTTCCAGACTCATCCAACACAAGGAATTTCCCTTTTGAGAACAGCACCATAAAGTCTTGATCACATATTTGACTTATGCTTAACAGGTTCACTCTCAGACCTTCTACATATAGCACATTTGCAATGTCTGGCAGTCCAGGTAGAGAGATGGTTCCCTTTCCTTTAATCTGTGATTTTCTCCCATTACCGAAAGTGACATTACCACCTTTCTTAGACTTGAAAACCTTAAAGAAAGAGCAGTCTCCAGTCATGTGTCGTGAGCATTCACTATCAAGATACCATAAACATGTGTCCATTACCTTGAACACAGATTTCATCATGAAGCACACCTCATGCTTTAATGAAAAATCTATAGAAATGGTGTTCTCTTTCAACTACCATTTATGGACAAAGCCTTTAACCTTCACTTTTCTCAGATGAACTCCTCTGCACATTTTCATTTTGAGGCAGTCTAGTTTCTTATTTGTCATATTAAGGTCTTTTTCAATCATCATCATGATAGCTTTCAAATAAATTTTAGAATTACATTTTCTAAGACACTCAATCAAATAGAGATTAGAAAAACAAGATGTATTTGAAATAACCAATTAATAGCCAAGTAAATTAATTAATCCAAATAGCATGCAAAACATGTGGTAGCACAAACAAATCACCAACTTAGTTAATATGCAGCGGAAAATAAAGTTGACACGGTGATTTGTTTACGAATGAGAAAAACCTCCAAGGCAAGAATCCCACCGGATGATTTTAAGGTCACCACTCCCGAGAATTCACTATTATCACAACAAATGGTTACAAGTAAAGGAATCCCAGTACCTTATACCAACATACAGTTGAACCCTTACCCTAATTGATGAGAATCAACAAGCATTCAAAGATCCATTGCATGTTCCAGTTGGGCCTATTACAAGAGCAAGATCCAAGAAGATCAAAGAAGCACTTAATGGGCTGATTCAAGAAATTTGGGCTGATTCTAACGCAGGACATTCCAAGCTTGGCCCATAGGAAGCTGAAAACGTAATAAATTTAATTCAAACTATTTAGAGATGATCTGGCTTAATTGCGAGTGATTTATGGCATGAATTAATGGCTGATTGACTTTCCAGCTTTATATCAGTTAAGGCAGATTTTTTCCTATTTTGGATCTGCTAATTTTAGACCAAATCAACTTTTATTTAGGGTTTTATTATTTAGTACATTTTAAGGTATTTTCCTTTTTTTTAGGTGCATTTAATGCTTCTTAGGTCAAATTTGATTCCTGATATGGTAGGGTATCAATTAGGAGTTATTTTAGAATTTTCTTGTCTGTCAAGTTTTATGGAGCCCTTATGATGTAGGACACAATTTATTGTTTAATTATTGTAATTTATTAATTTTGGTATTTTTATGTAAAAAACGTTATTTTAGGTTTAGGTGATTTATTTCCTTGTTTTTAGGTGCATTTAATGCTTTTTAGGTCAAATTTGATTCTTGATATGGTAAGGTATCAATTAGGAGTTATTTTAGAATATATTTTCTTGTCTGTCAAGTTTTATGGAGCCCTTAAATAGGCCCTTAAGTCTGTAAACGTTTTTCATATAATATTATTGAATAAAAATCAGAAAAGGTGAGGCTTTGCTCTCTTTTGGTTCTTCAAGAACTGTGAACTTATCAAGGATTCTTCCTTGTGGCGTTCAAACTTTATACCTTTGGTTCGTGATTCTTTATAATCATTAGGTCAAGGTCAACTTATACCTTTGGTTCGCGTTTCAATTATAAACGTTAGGTCAGGGTTTCTATCATAAATCTGAATTTTAGCTTTCTTGGGCAAGTATTCTAATATTTTTGTTAGGTCTCAAAGCGTGTCGATTGAGGTTCGCATCACCTTAAATAGGTTCTGAAGTTTGTAAACATTTTTCATTATATTATTGAATAAAAATAAAAAAAGGTGAGGCTTTTCTCTCTTTTGGTTCTTCAAGAACTGTGAACTTACCAGGAATTCTTCCTTGTGGCGTTCAAACCTTATACCTTCGGTTCATGATTCTTTATAATCATTGGGTCAAGGTCAACTTATACCTTTGGTTTGCGTTTCGATTATAAACGTTGGGTCAGGGTTTTCTATCATAAATTTGAATTTTAGTTTTCCTGGGTAAATATTTCAATATTTTTGTTGGGTCTCAAAGCGTGTCGATTGAGTTTCGCATCATTTGATATCCGAGCATAGGTTCTAAAATCAGTTTCCTATCCCTTTATCTTTTGTTTCCTGGTATCATCCTATCTTATTTCTTTTGTGTTCTTCATTCATCGTTCTTATTTTTTTTGTTTTTGTTGAAGTGCACTAGGTTAAAATCGTGCACCCAGCTCCAAAAAAAAAAAAAAAAAAAAATTGTTTGTAGTTTCAATTCTCTCAAACCAGAATATCGTTTTCTTTTGTCCTCTCCCTTTGATTTAGTGTTTCTGTCATATTTTCTTGCTGTTGGTATTTGTTTTTACACTACAAGTTGAATTTCTTGATCAAGTTTATTAGTTTAATGAAGAATCGAAAAGGCGAAGTTACGAGTGGAAAAAGGCAAGTGATGAGAATCAACAAGCATTCAAGGATCCATTGCATGTTCCAGTTGGGCCTATTACAAGAGCAAGATCCAAGAAGATCCAAGAAGCACTTAATGGGCTGATTCAAGAGATTTGGGCTGATTCTAGCGCAGGACATTCCAAACTTGGCCCAAAGGAAGAAGAAAGTGTAATAAATTTAATTCAAGCTACTTAGGGCTGATCTGGCTTAATTGGGAGTGATTTATGGCATGAATTAATGGCTGATTGACTTTCCAGCTCTATATCAGTTAAGGCAGATTTTTTCCTATTTTGGATCTGCTAATTTCAGACCAAATCAACTTTTATTTAGGGTTTTATTATTTAGTACGTTTTTTAGGTATTTTCCTTGTTTTTAGGTGCATTTAATGCTTTTTAGGTCAAACTTGATTCCTGATATGGTAAGGTATCAATTAGGAGTTATTTCAGAATATATTTTCTTGTCTGTCAAGTTTTGTGGAGTCCTTAAATAGGCTTAAGTCTGTAAACGTTTTTCAGATTATTATTGAATAAAATTCAGAAAAGGTGAGGCTTTGCTCTCTTTTGGTTCTTCAAGAACTATGAACTTATCAAGGATTCTTCCTTGTGGCATTCAAACTTTATACCTTTGGTTCGTGATTCTTTATAATCATTGGGTCAAAGTCAACTTATACCTTTGGTTCGCGTTTCGATTATAAACGTTGGGTCAGGGTTTCTATCAAATATATGATTTTTAGCTTTCCTGGGTTAAATATTCCAATATTTTTGTTGGGTCTCAAAGCGTGTCGATTGAGGTTCGCATCATTTGGTATCAGAGCACAGGTTCTAAAATCAGTTTTCTATCCCTTTATCTTTTGTTTCCTGTTATCATCCTATCCTGTTTCTGTTGTGTTCTTCATTCATCGTTCTTATTTTTTTGTTTTTGTTGAAGTGCACTAGGTTAAAATCGTGCACCTAGTTCCCAAAAAAAAAAAAAAAAAAAAAATTTGTTTGTAGTTTCAGTTCTCTCAAACCAAAATATTGTTTTCTTTTGATTTGGTACTTC
>NC_134023.1:29786087-29791087 GCF_040712315.1 Castanea sativa
AAGGATTATCCAATTCTAAATGGCATATGTTTCTAACAAACATTCACATATGTCCTAACAGGACCAAAATCGAACTTACCACAAATTTTAAGAATGAAATTAATCCCATTTTGACATTGTAGGGACCAAATTAGAACCTTTTAAAATTTAAAGGATCAAAATTAAAATAATTAAAAATTTCATGGACCAAAAGAATTACAAACACAATTTTAGAAAAGGTTGAAACTATATTTGTGGTAAAAAATTATGTCATAATGTTCCATATGCACTGATTAAAAAAAAAAAAAAAAAAAACAAGTTCCAATATGCATCCAGTTTTATTTAAATAACATTATGATGTTTTCCGCAATCAACTGATGAAATTCCAAATAAGTGTCATTTGTCACCTCTCAACTAATACAATTTTCATTTCAATTTATTATTTGATGTCATTTTATTATATTATAATTAAAATACTCTTAGGATATTTGTTAATGGATTACTTAAAGAAATTTTTTATATCAGTTTCATGAGATATATATAAAGTAGTAAAAAAAAAATTAGTTTTTTTTTTCTTTTCCAATAAAAAATTCTAAAAATATATACAAAGCAATGCTCATAGTGAATTTGTTATCATTTTCCATTATACTAGTCGCTAACCTGTGCGATGCACGGGAAAGTTCTTAGAAATGCTAAATATTTTTTTTAATGAAATTAAATGCATTTTTTGTTGGATTGAGAGAAATTTAACTTAAATGGACCTTTTCGCTTTGGATATTAAGGAATAACTCACATAAAAAGGAAACTACAAATTTCATTAGGATTTGAGTTGGTCAACCAAGGTAGGTGTGTGTGTGTGTATATAGGCCCTGAAATCTGTAAACGTTTTTTGATAGATTATTGAATAAAAATCAGAAAAGGTGAGGCTTTGCTCTTTTTTTGGTTCTTCAGGAACTGTGAACTTATCAAGGATTCTTCCTTGTGGCGTTCAAGCTTTATACATTCGGTTCGTGACTCATTTATAATCACGGGGTCAAAGTCTGTTACTTATACCTTTGGTTCGCGTTTCACTTATAAACGTTGGGTTAGAGTTTTATCAAAATTCTGAATTTTAGCTTTCTTGGGCAAATATTCCAATATTGTTTGTTGGGTCTCAAAGCGTGTTGATTGAAGTTCGCATCACCCCCATTTCACCTTTCCTTTATACCAACATGACTTAAGAGTGCTCATTCTTTTCTTTGGGTTTTGGGTGTTACAATCAGGAATGGTCACAATGATCTTCTTATGTCTTATAACAAGTTGAATATGCATCGTATATATCTTGTCTTTTTGATAAATTGGAAACAGCTTATCTAGCTTTTTTACTGGGTTTTTTTTTTCCCTAAAAATGTCCTAAAGTATACTTGTACCATGAAAGAGAGTGAGAACAAGTGGAAAAAGTGAAATTTTGAAAAGTTGTACATCAAAGATAAAAACTAAACGCCGAAGAAAATAAGTCATTTCCTTTATTGGAGGCCAAGTATTTCATTAATTTGGTATAACTAGCTGAAGTGGTAAGTTTTATCTATGTATCCCTGCTATTAGTATAAGATTATTGATGTGTTTCACGTACATTAACACTATACAAATACAAATAATAAAAAAAGCGGAAAAGATCCATTTTGGAATGAAAGGGATATATCCATATACCTCTAACTTATATTTATGAGACGATAAAATATGGAGAAACCCGCACCCAGAATTAGTTCACGAAGGAATGAGTGTATTGGTTTACTTAAGAGTGTGCGTAGAATACCAAAAGGGGTTATTCATGTTCAAGCAAGTTTCAACAATACCATTGATGAGAATCAACGAGCATTTAAGGATCCATTGCATGTTCTAGTTGGGCCTATTAGAAGAGCAAGATCCAAGAAGATCAAAGAAGTACTTAATGGGCTAATTCAAGAGATTTTGGCTGATTCTAATGCAGGACATTCCGAGCTTGGCCCAAAGGAAGATAAAGGCGTAATAAATTTAATTTAAGCTATTTAGGGCTGATTTGGCTTAATTGGGAGTGATTTATGGCATAGATTAATGGCTGATTGACTTTCCAGCTCTATATCAGTTAATGGAAATTTTTTCCTATTCTGGAGCTGCTATTTCAGACCAAATCTACCTGAACTTAGGGCTTTTAGTATTTAGAACGTTTTTTTAGCCATTTTCCTTGTTTTTAAGTGCATTTAATGCTTTTTAGGTCATATTTGATTCCTGATATGGTAAAATATCAATTAGGAGTTATTTTAGAATATATTTTCTTGTCTGTCAAGTTTTATGGAGCCCTTAAATAGGCCCTTAAGTCTGTAAACGTTTTTGATATATTATTGAATAAAAATAAGAAAATGTGAGGCTTTCCTCTTCTTTTGGTTCTTCAAGAACTGTGAACTTATCAGGGATTCTTCCTTGTGACGTTCAAACTTTATGCTCTCGGTTCGTGATTCATTATAATCATTGGGTCAAGCTGTCATACTTATACCTTTGGTTAGCGTTTCGATTATAAATGTTGGGCTAGGGTTTCTATCAAAAATCTGAATTTTAGCTTTCTTGGGCAAATATTCTAATATTGTTTGTTGGGTCTCAAAGTGTGTCGGTTGAGGTTCGCATCATTTGGTATTAGAGTACAGGTTCTAAAATCAGTTTTCTATCCCTTTATCGTTTGTTTCCTGTTATCATCCTATCTTGTTCCTCTTGTGTTCTTTATTCATCGTTCTTATTTTTTTTGACGTGCACTAGGTTAAAATCGTGCACCCAGCTCCCAAAAAAAAAAAAAAAACGTGAAAAAAAAGAAAAAAAGACATAAAAAAAATAGAAAAAAAAAATATATATATATATATATATATATATTGTTTGTAGTTTCAATTCTCTCTAACCAGAATATCGTTTTCTTTTGTCCTCTTCCTTTGATTTAGTGTTTCTATCATATTTTCTTGCCGTTGGTATTTGTTTAAACACTACAAGTTGAATTTCTTGATCAAGTTTATTAGTTTAATGCAGAACTGAAAAGGGGAAGTTACGAGTGGAAAAAGGCCAGAGAGTATGAGACTAATATCGAGAAAAAGCCAATTTAAGAGTGAAACACGAGTGGGAGTGACATAATGATGAGAATCAACAAGTATTCAAGGATCCAGTGCATGTTCCAGTTGGGCCTATTACAAGAGCAAGATCCAAGAAGATCAAAGAAGCACTTAATGAGCTGATTCAAGAGATTTGGGCTGATTTTAAGGCAGGACATTCAAAGCTTGGCCCAAAGGAAGATGAAAGCGTAATAAATTTAATTCAAGCTATTTAGGGCTGATCTGGCTTAATTGAGAGTGATTTATGAAGTAAATTAATGGCTGATTGACTTTCCAGCTCTATATTAGTTAATGGAGATTTTTTCCTATTTTGGATCTGCTAATTTCAGACCAAATCAACTTTTATTTAGGGTTTTATCATTTAGTACGTTTTTTTAAATTTATTTCCTTGTTTTTAGGAGCATTTAATGCTTTTAAGTCAAATTAGATTCCTGATGGGGTTAGGTATCAATTAGGAGTTATTTTAGAATATATTTTCTTGTCTGTCAAGTTTTATGGAGCCCTTCAATAGGCCCTTAAGTCTGTAAACGTTTCTCATTATATTATTGAATAAAAATCAGAAAATGTGAGGCTTTGCTCTTCTTTTGGTTCTTCAAGAATTGTGAACTTATCAGGGATTCTTCCTTGTGGCATTCAAACTTTATACCTTTGGTTCG
Source organism: Castanea sativa (assembly GCF_040712315.1). NCBI lineage: Eukaryota > Viridiplantae > Streptophyta > Magnoliopsida > Fagales > Fagaceae > Castanea > Castanea sativa. The sequence goes on from NC_134023.1 coordinate 29,789,833, forward strand.
TGATTCTTTATAATCATTGGGTCAAGGTCAACTTATACCTTTAGTTTGCGTTTTGATTATAAACGTTGGGTCAGGGTTTCTATCATAAATCTGAATTTTAGCTTTCCTAGGTACACATTTCAATATTTTTGTTGGGTCTCAAAGCGTGTCGATTGAGGTTCGCATCATTTGGTATTAGAGAACAGATTATAAAATCAGTTTCCTATCCCTTTATCTTTTGTTTCCTGCTATCATCCTATCTTGTTTCTTTTGTGTTCTTCATTCATCGTTCTTATTAATATTATTTTTTTGTTGAAGTGCACTAGGTTAAAATCGTGCACCCAGCTCCAAAAAAAAAAAGAAAAAAAAAAAAGACAATAGAAAAGAATTAGAAAAAAAGAAATTTTTTTTTTTTTTTGTAGTTTCAATTCTCTCAGACCAGAATATCGTTTTCTTTTGTCCTCTTCCTTTGATTTATTGTTTCTGTCATATTTTCTTGCCGTGGTATTTGTTTTTTACACTACAAGTTGAATTTCTTGTTCAAGTTTATTAGTTTAATGCACAACTGAAAAGGGGGAGCAACGAGTGGAACAAGGCAAGAGAGTGTGAGACTAATATCGGGACAAAGCCAATTTAAGAGTGAAACACGAGTGAGAGTAACATAATTTGAGTGCAAACACGTGAGGGAGTGTTGTGAGGAATTATTTTTAACAATTCTCTGTTGTTTCAAAAGTATGTCTTCCAGGGGCGAAACATCAAATAGGGAAGGAGGGGAGGAGTTTTCCATCATTTTGCAGGCTATGCAACAACGATTTGAACGCATGACACTGTTATTGCTGCTTTGTGTGAGGAGCGTCCCCAAAGAGGCCCTAATGCTAGAAGGCAAGAAAGGCGTGCGCGCATGGATGATTCTGATGACTACCACGAGGATGAGTTTGAAGATGAAGAAGATCAAGCTTCATTGAACAATGAAGGCAGGTTTGTGCAGAGGGGAGAAAAACATGGTAAAGGTTTCCGAAGAGATCCAAGATGCCAAGATGGGACTGACAGAAACCTAAGAAACATAAAAATGAAGATACCAACATTTCAAGGGAAAAATGATCCAGAAGCATACTTGGAGTGGGAGAAGAAGGTGGAGTTAATCTTTGAGTGCCACAACTACTCTGATGAGAAAAAGGTAAAACTCGCTGTGATTGAGTTTACTGATTATGCTATTATCTGGTGGGATCAACTTGTGATGAACAGAAGGAGAAACCATAGGAGACGGTTTGTTCCT
>NC_134023.1:29796087-29806087 GCF_040712315.1 Castanea sativa
AATGGAAAAATGCCTTTAAAACCAAATATGGATTGTATGAGTGGTTGGTAATGCCTTTTGGTCTAGCTAATGCACCAAGTACATTCATGAGGTTAATGAACCATGCATTCCGTGCGTTTATAGGCAGATTTGTTGTGGTCTATTTTGATGATATTTTGCTGTATAGCAAGAATTTAGATGAGCATATTGATCATTTACATTGTGTGCTTGCTGTTTTGAGAAAAGAAAAACTATATGCCAATTTAAAGAAATGTTCCTTTTGCATGGACAAATTTGTATTTTTAGGTAAAGAAATTTCTCGTTGAGTTACGGACTTATTTAAAAACGAATAAACCGCAGTTCCAAGAAATCATATCTTCTACCAAGATATTCAATGAGGAAGCAGAAGCCCTTTTGAAAGACGCTATTCAAGAACAAATGGAACGCTTTCTACTTCAGGAACAGGTATAAAGAAATTCCTTTAAATAACTTTCTAATTTTTTAGAAATAATTATTTCTATAATCTAATCTTTTATTTTATTATATATTTTTTATATTAATAATTTTATAGTAATAAAAAATTATTATTAAGAATAAATATATAAATAAATATATAAATAAGTATAAGGGTCTCTTGTTCAAATCATTCAAAATACCTAGTTAGTAGAAAAGAAATATATGGAAATCCGTCGCGTCCAATAGGATTTGAACCTATACTAAAGGTTTAGAAGACCTCTGTCCTATCCATTAGACAATGGACGCTTTTTTCTTAGTTTTGTTTTCACATCTCTTGGTCAGAAAAAAGACCATTGAGAGAATTCCAGGAATTGCGCATTCAATTCAATGATACATTCATTATCATTATATTAATAATTACATTAAATTAGATTCATTACATGAATAATTATAATTAGATCCTCTATATTATAGATTATTTAATATAGAATTTAAATAATATAATATTTTATAATAGATAAAAACTATAACTTTTACTATTAAACATATTCTAAATATAATATAGAATTTTAGAAATATAAAGAATAAATTAATATATATAATATAGAGATATAAGCGGGTAGCGGGAATCGAACCCGCATCGTTAGCTTGGAAGGCTAGGGGTTATAGTCGACGTTGAGTCATCGTTTTTAACGTCTCTAATTCAAAACCGAACGTGAAACTTTGGTTTCATTCGGCTCCTTTATGAAAGATGGACAAATTTCACATATGTCAGATGTGAACTAAATTACAAAAAAAAGAAAAGAAATTTCGGCCCATAACATCTATGTCAGCTTTTCTGTTTGAATGCATTCAAAATAAAACCCGCTTTATAGATGATCCCTATAGAACAGGGGGGGGGTTAGAACCACCCTTCTAGTTACTTCGTTCTCTATTTCTATTTGAAAGAATCCTTAGGAAAAGGATTTTGTTTCCACCGAGCTAAAACAATATAATATGTCGATGTCTCTAGTAAACCAAAGCCATTAGTTAATAGCTGTTTTGCTTCAATCTCTTTTATACAAATCATAAATTGAAGATTTAGTTACGATTAGAAATACTCCCTTCTCTATTTATCCATGGACCCTTTACTCATACTTATTCAATTGGAAATATTGATCCAATTCAAAAACCAATTATGTTTCGTAATTTCATAATCCAATTTTGTTTTTTCCAATTTCTAATTGACTCTTTTGGATACAAATCACGAGAATGTCTATTCTTCCTCGAATCTTTCATTGAGAGGTAAAGGATTAAATCCTTTTAAGAAATAAAGTTTTTGATCGGAATATTAATTAAACCGAAGGACCCCTTAACCATTTAAGGGATTAATAGAACGAATCGCACTTTTACCACTAAACTATACCCGCTACAATGTGATTATTGTATATAAATGTATCTTTTGTCGAACAAAAAAATGGGTCATAATTAAGACGATAGGATCAGAAAAGAATCATGAAAATTAGAGCGTTGACATGCTTTGGCCAAGGAGACTAATGAGATTGGGGAAAGAGGATTTATTTAAATAACTAAAAAAACACGCTTTTTTAGTTATTTAAATGAGATGGATACGTCTCGATAAAAAAAAAAGGCGTATGCCATAACATAAATTGTGCAAGAATATATGGTTCTATTCTTTTTTTTTTATTCCATTTACTTTACTGGAATAAAAAAAAAGAAAGAATAAAATAATTAAGAAATGACACTCGGATTCTATTCTATTCTGTATGATAGGAATAGAAATTGCCTTTATTATGATTGTTCTTGAAACAACAACAATCATTAATCATTTTTTTTTTCAAATCAAATAAATCATTTTTTTCTATGATTCATTGGAACAAAAATTAAAGACCCGGCCCGGTCAGGACCGGGGGCCACGCTGTGGAAGTAAAAGTAAAAAAGGATCTTGCAGACGAAAGCAAAGAGGTACTCTTTTTTTATTATTTATTTAATTTTAATTTATATATTTATATATATTTATTATTACTTTCTATTTACTATTTATTAATTCTATAATTTTTTTATATAATAAATTCATTGCTATATAATTTATAGTTTATAGTTTATATAATATATAATATTCTTGGGGCATTAGGTGGTTATATATCTAAATTTATATTCATTGGAATAGTGGAGTTGAGATATCGCTTTCGAGCCCTTACTTTACCTAAATGAAATCACTGATTTTTATTTTCTATATTTTTATTTTCTATTTTTCTATGTCTCTATAATTAGATATCTATATAATAATTATATACTGAATAATAAAGAGGTATAAAGAGAGGGCCCTTTTCAAGCCTTACTGTTTTTGTGTAATATAATCTAGTAATTATCCTTTTTCTTTCAATTTGGGGAGATGGCTGAGTGGACTAAAGCGTCGGATTGCTAATCCGTTGTACGGGTTTTTCGTACCGAGGGTTCGAATCCCTCTCTTTCCGCTTTAGTCAATGACTTGGTATTTTTTCTTTATCTTTCAATTTCTCTTTCAACGAGTCTTTTTTTTTTTATTTCATTTTAATTAATAGTTAAAAATGTGGAATAAATAAAATCCTAAGAACATTTTAAAATCAAGCAAGGAAAACAGAAACTTTATTGTTATTTTTTATTCTTCACTCTTCACGTCCAGGATTCCGTCCTGGATCATTAGATAGGAATCCGAAGATAAAGAGAGAAACAAAGAATACCACTACTGTGTAAACAAATAGTTTAAGAGTAAGCATTACACAATCTCCAAGATCATTTTTTTTGGAAAAAAAAGATAATAGATTCTCCATTTTTATACCACATACCTTATTTTGACACCACGAAATTATTTTTCTAAATCTATAGAAATAAAAAAGAATTTTCAGAAATTCATTTGTAATAAGAGTCAAGTCTTTCATTACCAAAAGCTTTTTCATACCCGCAATTAGATATTGCGGAGGAATCTACTAGGTTCTTTCACTGTAAAAAAGGGTCCGAATGAGGAACTGGGGGGAGCCCAGACTTATTGTGGCGATCCAAGAATTTCATTATTTGAATCGAAGGGTTATACTATAAGACTTATCTGATCTTATGAATTGTTAGAATTTTTTTTTTTAAGAATAAATCATGAATTTTTCTAGGACCGTATTAAAGATCTCATCGAAAACTTACAGCAGCTTGCCAAACAAAAGCTAAGAGAAAAAAGAGCAAAGGTATTACTGGCATAAAATCTACGATTGGATTCAAAAAAGCATAAGCCTCGGGCAATTTTGAGAAGAAAAAACTACTTGAAGAAAGAGCAGAATTAAGACAAATACAGATCAAACTAAAGATATTAAGCATAACAAACATTTTTTTCTTTGTTCTTGAAGATAATTGTATTTATTTTGATTGAGTTATTAATATGATGAGTTCTTAATTTGAGTTATTATAATCTTTTTTTTTTTTTTTGAATTAACCCAATCAAAAATCCTTCAATTCTCAAATCAAAAGAGAATAGACAAAACCATACTTTCATACAATATCTTAATTGAATTGTATGTAATGATCAATAAATGTCGTTTAATTCTCTATCTAAATGTCTCAAAATCCTAGCAACACTCTAATCTATTCTATATAGATTTGGACTAGAATTGACGAATAACTACTATCAATATTAGTCTTTATTAATGTCGAATAGAAATCAAAAATGGGGCGTGGCCAAGTGGTAAGGCAACGGGTTTTGGTCCCGGTATTCGGAGGTTCGAATCCTTCCGTCCCAGAGCATACCTATTATATTATATATATCATATCAGAATATAGATTTTCTATTTTATATCAGAATAAAAGAAATATTGCCCTTTTTTAAACAACCTTATTTTTTTTTTAAGAGTGGAATAAGATTGGTTATAATCTGATTTTGCTTTCCTATAATGATTGATTCTTATATGAATTATATCTTTTTCAAAAATAAAAAATCGAATCGTGTTCAAATAACACACAGATGTAATTGAATCTATTTGTATACAGGTAAGAGGTAAGATGAGAGCATAGATTAAATCATATTTCTATTTAATAAGTTAGTTCTTCATAAAATAAAAATACGAGCCATGATTTAATCTGTACTTATTTTAATTTACATTTATACAAAATAGTAATAGTCTGGAACACTCTAATAGGATTCTTTTTTTATTTAGGATTCATCATCTTCATAGAATTGACGCAGTAGATAGTAGTTAAACGTCAATGTAAAATACCAATTTCAATATATGCGGCTGTCTGAATTTCATTAAAAAAAAATCAAGTTACATACGTAACATATGTCTTTTCTTTGAACCCCGTTTTTAAGTATTTTGTGTTTTCTTTTATGAAAAATTGTAAATATATGATATGTACCAATTGAGACAAAGTGTATTCATACATCTTAGTCGCTTTTCCTTAGGAAATAATTGCAGCCGGATTATTGACTCCAAGTCAAATAAACTACGCAGAAAGGAAGCGAAGGCTTATATATATATGTATTGTTATCGTTCTATTTCATTGATTCATTGAAAACTTTATTTTATTTCAATTGAGTTTTGTGACAATAGATTTGTTATCCCTAAATTTTAAATATTTAACTTTACCCTTTAACATAGAATGTTTCTAATTACTTTCAAAGATATTTGTTTAGTCTACCTGATAGGTATGGGGATCCTCTTTTAATTATGATTTATCAAAAAGAATAACAACCCCTCTATTCTATCAGTCTTTATCCACCACCTCGTGAAAAACAAAAAGAATTTACATTTTTTTTTATGGTTTAATCCGAATATGAATTTTTCTCTATTATTATCAAAATGCGATTTTTACTGTAAAGCCTTATTCAAATAATGTAATGATAGTGAAATAGGAAATTTTTCAATCAATTAAATATTTTTAATAATGTCTTATGAGTCCTTGGTACTGGAAGAAGTGTGAAATTGGTGAATCTATTTTAGCAAGTCACCTCAAGATGCAGATTAAAAAAAAACTTATTTGTGTTATTTATTAGTTCAATTTTTTTATATTCTAATATTTAGATTATAATTCTAAAGAAAAAATAAAATAATATATTAAAAAAATATTTATTATATTTCTATATATTATATATTATTTATTATATATATTATATGGGGTTAAATTTAATTCGTGCTGATACTTCTTGAGAAATTACCCATTCATAAAAGTATGGATTACTATGTACCGAACGAACCAATGATTATTCATGAGTCCATAATGGAATCAATTACATACTGTTTACAGCAACCTACTAGGAAATGTTATGGTAAAACTTCGTTTAAAACGATGTGGTAAAAAGCAACGTGCGACTTGAGGGATATGGTCGTCTGTGGATTCTTACATCCATCATTTTCTTTTTATATTAATTAGATAGGAATGAGGGTGCTCTTGGCTCGACATCGTTTGTTCTGTTTCACTAGAACCCTCCTTTTTGAGGTCGGGGGTTGGGATGAAAATAGTACATGATCTTAATGGAGCTCGAGTAAAAAAAAGTATTGATTCATTTTTTAAGGGAACGGATCTAGGGTTAGTGTTAATTAATAAGTTGAAACAGCTTCGTAAGTATATTTTCCATATAAAAATCGAAAGGATCCAATTTTAAAATTTATAAGTAAAACCTCTTGGAATTGGTAAAACTCTTTCGATTAAAAGTGTATCGCGCAGGAATCAAATCAACCATTTGTATGATTTTTTGATAAAAAGAAATCACAAAAAGGGTGTGTTGCTGACGTTTTTTGAAATGATTAAAAATCACCGAAGTAATGTCTAAACCCAATGATTCAAAGAAACAATAAAGAATCCCGGAACAAGGAAATACCACTTTCAGTTGTCTCAATAAATAGATTCTAATTAAGAATCAAAATAGATTCTAAAGACAAAAAAAGGTGTGTGGTTAGAGATCGCTTAATAAAAGAAATACCGAAAGTAAAGGGTTTCCTTGGGTTATTAGCGAGTTATCCAACTTGAGTTATGAGGATGCGAATACAAATGATTTTATTTTCTTTTTCAGATAAGAATAAGGAATAATAAAAAGTACTTAACTCATATTTAATTGATTTGATTGTTTTATGGATCCATTTGACATTACTAATTAAAAATTTCAAATTCGATCCGTAGACATAATTTCGAATTTTCTTGAGCCGTATGAGGAGAAAACCTCTTATACGTTTCTAGGGGGGGTATTATTCATCTACATCTATCCCAATGGGTGGTTTATCGAATCGTTGCAATTGATGCTCGATGCTGAAGAGAAGGAATAGCTCTTCGGAAAGTGGGCTTTTATGATCCGCTAAAGAATCAAACCTATTTAAATGTTCCTGCTATTCTATATTTCCTTGAAAGGGGCGCTCAAACTATGGGAACTGTTCATGATATTTCGAAGAAGGCGGGAGTTTTTATGGAACTTTGCCTTAATCAATAGATTAAATTCAATTAATGAATAGAACAAAAGAGGGGGGGCGGTAGTATATAAAAGGTTATACAAAGTTATATAAGCCCCCTCTTTTGTTCTATTCATACCTATTTATTATTACTACCAAAAAATGTCTACTACTAAAAAATCAAAAAATGTCTACTACTAAAAAATGTCGTCTTCTATAACGACAAAAATTTATTTTTATTTTAGTGATAGAAATTCATTTAATTTAAGACAGATGAAAAAAAGATCAAATGAATAACCGAAGTAGTTGGATTCCTAAATCCAAAATATTTACATTATTGCTAATTCAATACTAGTTGGTTTTTAGTTGAAACTTTCACTTTTTTATGTTATGAACAAGTAAATAAAATAAAATAAAAACAAATGGGATTTAAGATTTTTTTTTTTTTTTTTTATACTTATATGGATTAAGTAAACCCAAGCATTGCGATACTTTGCTACGAATATTGATTCTTACGCTTACATCCTTTTGTATCCATGTTTATTATCCATATATAATTAGTGCCAATTCAATACAAGTCATTAGTATTTTCTTTCTTTGTATAATTTATATTTTATTATATTAATTCAATATTTAAATTTTTTATTTTAATTTATGGTGTAAGTGCACAATTGCACCTGGCCCCAAGAACAGTTACGGGGTCAGGCCCAATGAGCCTTAAACAATGTAATTTGTAGAGTGTGGGCTTGAAACCCAGGTTAAAAGTGTTTGAGGATTAAATGACAAGCCAAAGATTATAAACACTTAAAAACAACAAAGAATACTATAAGTCAATCTGCTCGGACATAAGCCGAGAACTGTTCTTAATTATTTCTCTCTCTTTTTCTCTTTCCTTTAGGTTACAAAGAGGGGGATCCTCTTTTCTGTCTTGGATTGCTCTTTAAATACTACTCTTTTGAATACTTTATACACGTGTTGCCTCACCTCCCCCTTAGCCTAGATATTTCTTTTCTCAGTGCCTTTGAATAGTAACCAGAAGTTTCTCTTCCACTGTTCAGGTGTCACTTCCCCATAAATGCGGCCAGGGTAGTAGGTGCAGGGTCTTTAATGTGGAGGTGGCAGCCTTTATCTTTGACATTTCTTCAACACCGGTGCTTCTGGGGTATTCTAGGGTTTACCCCTTTTAACCATTGGCCTTAACCGTGTCATCCCCTAATCTTTACTACGAAATCCCAAGTTCTTCGGTGTCCATCCGAGGGTAAGTTCACCCTCGGCTGTATCCTCGGATCCTCGGCGTATGGGGCGACCCATAGTACTAACAAATTCTAAACCCAGGAGCAGGTCGGCCTTCCTTAACACGGCCCAAAAGGCCCACATTCTCATCAGGATCTTTTTGCCCCCCACATATGGTTCTCCACATTGTGTTCTTTTCTTAAGATTTACATTCATATTGACAACAGTGTATCAAACAAATATAATCCGATCATGAATAAATGTATCTATTTCCCTCTGTTCCATCTATGGACTTGGTTTTTTTATTTTACTTTATTTAAACGATGGATTCGTCGGATTTGCTGGGATACGAGAAGCCTTTATTTATTTATTATTTATTTATTTTATTGAAAAAAAAAACGGATAAGATAATAATGGATAAGATACGAACTAAATCCGTGGTAGTACATCAATTTTGACTTAATCCATATCCTTATCTTAATCTAGATTCTTATTTTAGAAGTCAGTGTATTTGCATCTAATATGTTCATTATTTTTTTTATGTTCAGAATCAATTAGCAATATTTTTGCTATTTTACTATTTGGATTTCGGTGTGCAATTAAATCTAATTTTTTATTCCGATTGGATCTACACATTTTTTTTTTGGGGGGGGGGGGTTGCTAACTCAACGGTAGAGTACTCGGCTTTTAAGTGCGACTGGCAATTTTTACACATTTGTATGAAGCAACGTCTTCGTCGATACTATCTCTAGAGCTTGTAAGACCGCGACTGATCCTCAAAGGAATGAATGGAAAAAGCAGCATGTCGTATCAATGTGGAATTCTGAGAATATTTTATTCTTAGCGGATCGGTTCAAAACTTTGTTTAAATTCTTGACGAAAAAAATAAAATGAAATTTTGGGTTAAGTGAATAAATGGATAGAGCCCTATGGCTCCAATTATAGGTAAACAAAAAAAAAAGAAACGAGCTTCTGTTCTTAATTTGAACGATTACCCGATCTAATTAAACGTTAAAAATAGATTAGTCCTTGATGCGGGAAATGCTTTTCCCATAAGTGGATCATCGATTTATTTTTAAATCCTAATTATTAGTAGCTATTCTCCATTAGAGTGTGGGGGTAAATGTGTAGAAAAAGCAGTCTATTGATAAAGATAAAAATCCTTTTTTTCCAAAATCAAAAGAGCGATTGGGTTGAACAAATAAAGGATTTCTAACCATCTTGTTATCCTCGAATGAACATAAACCAATTAAATTAGATGGAAAAGGAGAGGCTAAAGAGTCCGTCGATCAGTCTTATCTGGTTCCGGGGTATATATCTATTTATTTCTTACTATAATATCCTGTTTTAACTGTATCGTACTATGTGTCATTTAATAACCCAAAAGAAATCCCTTATCCCCATCTAATTTTAAATGGAGGAATTTCAAGGATATTTAGAACTCGATAGATTTCGGCAACATGACTTCCTATACCCACTTATCTTTCGGGAATATAGTTATGCACTTGCTCATGGTTTAAATAGATACATGTTGTTGGAAAATATAGGTTATGATAATAAATCTAGTTTACTGATTGTAAAACGCTTAATTACTACAATGTATCAACAGAATTATTTGATAATTTCTGCTAATGATTCTAAACAAAATCCATTTTTTGGGTACAACAAGAATTTGCATTCTAAAATTCTATCAGAAGGATTTGCAATCATTGTGGAAATTCCATTTTATCTACGATTAATATCTTCTTTAGAAGGGGCAGAAATCGTAAGATTTTACAATTTACGATCCATTCATTCAATATTTCCGTTTTTAGAGGAAAAGTTCCCACATTTAAATTATTCGGCGGATATACTAATACCCTACCCTGCCCATCTGGAAATATTGGTTCAAACCCTTCGTTACCGGGTGAAAGATGCTTCTTATTTGCATT
>NC_134023.1:29813587-29871087 GCF_040712315.1 Castanea sativa
CCATGATAAGAGCATCCCTTTCACAAAAACCTACGGATCCTCCCTCCCCCCCCCCTATCCTGCCACTTCAGGACCTTGTGATCTTTGAGAAGATCATTACGAGCCCTCTCCTCGGGGGAGGGGTTTTTATAGATAGAGAGGTGAGTCGAGGGTAGCCCCCCGCTTGACCGATTTCTCGGAAATCAGAGGAAAATCTCTCATCTGATGACCCTGAACAAGAAGGAGCTGCTCTCGATGTGAGATCAGCAGCAAAAGAAAGAAGAGGAATTGGATGCCCCAGAGCAGCAGCCCCCGGATAAGCCTTAAAAACACACACACACAACGGACCGGGCACAAACAAAAGAAACAAGAAAAGGGCCATGATGATGATCCTATGTTCGTTTTCGCCCTGCCCCGATGATGCGCTCCTTGCTCGCGGAGCTACATACCAGAAAAAGAAAAAGAATCTCTCTATTACTTTACTTTGAGAAGAGAATCGTTGGTTTGACCGACGGACTACGTGGGAAATACGAGATCTAGGCAAGCCGCTACATGTTCTCCCCGCGCCCTTGAACGATAGAAGAACTACTTATCTTCTCTTAGATAGCAGTCGATCGGTTCGCATCTATGGTCAATCAATAGGTCCGCCGCGGATCTATTCTTCTATACGATAAATCGCCATCTCGTAGCACCACCACGACACTGATTCTCGTTATTTTTCCGAGCCCCCCATGCCGTGACTTCGACTTTGAGTATGATGAATGAGTGGAAAGATCTTTATAGAAGTCCCTGTCCAATCCAACCAAAGAGTTAGTATCTAATAAAAATATATATATATATTTTTATTAGATTTTAGATAAGGGGGAGAACTGCGAGTTTTTTCAGAAAAGACTTGCTGCTCCCCTATCCGAATCCCGCGAGTGACTAAGCGCGAGACGAGCCATAACATAAGGGGCGAATCTACTCTTCGTAGAATCGACCCTAGATATCTTCTTTTTTGGTATATTTGCATCAGGCTTAGCCCCTACCTACTAGTAAGAAGGTGTTCCCGAAAGGGGACGAAACCCGTCTAAGATCCTGTGTGCGGCTTAGTAGCGCGTGAACAGAACAGGTAGCCTAAGCGGAACTCAATATTCAACCAACCTATGATCCATTTATTTAATTTAATCAGCTTACTATCAATAAACCATGTGTTAGGTTCTCGTTGCGGGAGATCTTGGAACGTGCCCGTCGTGTGAATGCGCATACAAATAGGGTCACTATTCGCCTACTACTAATAAGGGCGGAGAGTGGATTCTAGATTATATCAGTCGGGTAGGCTGGACTGGGATTCTGGGAAAATCTCTACGAATTCTTCTTTGCAAGAGACATCACTAAAGCCAGGGATGTCTCCGGCAGCCTTGCTGGGATCTCCAGATCGAATAATTGGTTTACAAGACGCTCTTAGGGGGTCTTGTCTTCTCGGATTCCAGCTTTTTACTTTTCTTATAAAAAGCTTTGACCTACTCCCTGAGCAGAGATGTACGCTTTATACGGGTAGTGGGGTCATGTATACTCATGGGATGGCTTTTTTGGAGTAATTTGACAAAATTCCATTGCATCCAAATCAATCAAGATCTAAGTAGTCGTTCAGTAAACTATTATACTTATCGCATGCAGTATCCGAGTCTTGCCCATTTAAGGAATATGGAGGAGGTATGTGTCCTCTCGGTCGCCTTGACCCATCACAGATCAGCCCGAAAGTACCCCTTTCTATTATGATGATAGGGGTGGATGGTAGAGCTAGAACGGGCATAATCGCTGGAACAGCTAGAAGTAGGCCGACTATCTTCCATAAATAAAATAAATATATAAATATATATATGGATATTCGGCGTTTAATGAGATAGTAAAGTTCTAGACTCAAGCTAGCAAAAAACAAGACTGAGGTCGATAGGGGCATTACTGGTAATTGCTAAGGTGCTTTCTAAAGTATTAACCATTGGCTAGCGCTCATCTCCAGCTCTGTTTCCAGCCTTTCATTTCATATACCATTCCCGTATGCCATACGTCCAAGCCTTCTCCCATCAGTAGTTGGAAGCAGAACTGAGACTGGATGTAACTGAAGGAAAGGGGATATAGGTACGATAGGAGGGCACGGTTAAGCAGGTAAGTGAAGGCTCTCTCTCTCGCTCTGTGGTCTTGTGTAAAGCCTTTCCGCCCATTATTGATCTTCATTCTAAGTAAGCAGGTAGAAAGGCAGTTGAGGTGATAGCAAAAGTAAGCAGGGAAGCAGAAGCAAGAGGTCCTCATCAAACTTTTGTGTAATTGTAATAAAGCTTCTCGGTCGCATTTCATTGATCTCTAAGGCAAAGTCTCGCTTAATCGTTCATCGATCTTTTCTTCTTTCTTCAACCGGTCATATCTGATCTGTAGCTGGTAGCAATATGAGGAAAAAGGTTCGGAATGGTCTATTTTATTTGCTAAATCACGAATTTTAGGGGTTGGATGGGTCAAGTACAACCTCTAAAAACATGCAATAATCGGCTTTTTAGTGGCATCTGTCTGAGGGCATCTGGAATTGTTTGTTTTAGTATTTACTCTTGTAAACGGTAACAAATGCTCATCTGTCCACGAATACACTTCCTTTCTTTTATTCAATTTGGGCGAATACCTTGTAACCAAATTTTTTCTTGAAAGATGTGCTACTTTCCAGTCGAGTTGTCTTGTAACGATCTCTAGGGTCTTCAGTCGAATTGGTCTTCTTTCCTGTAGTAGTTCATCTGGTGAGTTCATCGTGCAATTTGAGTTTAAGCATCAGGCTTCTGAAAGCTACCTTCTGCAGGGATCTCTAATCGCCTTGTATAATTATCAATCAATGGCTTTCGCACTAGGAGATCATTAGCTTACGGCAGGAAGGATGGATGAGCTCCCTATTGATATATATAAATAATAATAATAAAAAATAGAAAAAGGGACGGGGGTGAAGTCCGAGCCTCAGGTGAGAGGGGAATAAAGACACTAGGAAAGGAATCATGGAAGTACGCCCCAAGATTGGGATGAGGGAAAGGAATAGAAAGATAAATGGATGGGGAATCCCCCTATGTGCTGAGAATAAGAGGAGCCGACAAACTGAAAGATACCCGTGGGAAAGCATGGGAGCCCCAAGCCTATGTAATAGTATCAACCCTTAGAAGATAGTTTAGCATCACCCTACCGATGAGTCTGGAGGAAAGACTGGTGAATCAGGCAACCCCTCCACCTTGAATTCATAACTTGCATAATGAGTTGCATCGACATCTTTGCCCGTGATCGAATGCCCCTTTCCCACGCCACCAATCGACGAATGCTGAGGAAGGAGTGAATCAACTGATGCAACCAACCACCGATGAACTAATCAACAACCGAACGAGACTGAATCCAAGCGAGTGAATGAACGAGTCAGGGGTTTGTAAAGAGCAAAGGACTATAAAAAACACTACCCGGAATAGGAGTCTTGGCTTATGCGTTTGAGTTTGAGCTGGAAGACGAGTCAAAGAAGTAAAAAAAGCAGGAAGAGGCATAATAGCCATCAACCGGAAGCAGTGCAGAAATAGGAGGAGAGCTTGTCTCAGCAAGTGATTGGGCTTGCCACCTTCCTAACCCGCTGACATAGGCATAAGCTGCTTCCAGAGCAGAGCTTGCGAAGCTAACAAGCCTACAAAAGCTAGCTGGCATAAGCAAAGCAACTAAGAAGCCCATAATAGGGTCCCTCATAAGGCAAAGCTATGCATGTTTATATAGTCCACTGGAACGAACTCACAAATCAATGGGATAATTTTCTTATAGCAACTAGAACTCTACTCGAAGAAAAGAAGTAGCCGGCTGGCTGAGGTAACTTCTACTTGCCGAGGAGGAAATGCTCTTATTTTTAGTTCTTTCAAAGATTGTTCCTTCCAAAAAACAGGACCTATTCCCTATTCCCTTAGTTGCTGCTTGCTTTCCGGTGCGAGGCGAGTCAAAAGCTTGACCATCTTTGAGGCAATTCACATTGTGTTCGTATAGTGACAAAGTAAATCAAGAGCATTCTCCCTCTATTGCCCTAGACGAGTGATTGGTCGAACATTGGAAAATGGAAAACTTACCCGTATTTTTGATTAAAACCTCTTCTTACCTTATTCTTGACCACTATTAGCACAGCTTCGAAAATCGTTATCTTTTATTCGCCTATACCTATATGTGACAAATGAATAAAAAAGAAAAATGGAGAACTCGATCGAAGGGAAGGCTTGAGTTCAAAGACGAAGATAAGGCTTGGTGGCTTGCGAGGAAAGACTAGCTAACAAGCGAACGAACAAGAGCTCCTACTCGTCTTCCTGCTCCAACTCCTATATAAGAAGCTACATATGCTCTGACAAGACGCTTTCTATTCTCTACTGCTTTCCTTTTATTATTCCTACTGCTACTCTTAGTCCTCCCATTAACTACAGCCAAGACTCCGCCTCTATATCCTATGCCCCGTTCTTTTGTAATTTGGAATCGTTGATTGCTTGTGGTGAATTGCGGTTCCTTTGTTTGTGTTATACTGGTTTCCTTTCCTTCAGGTGTGCTGGCAAGCAAGGGAGGACGAGGACTGGAGTCCCAACCCGAACAACAAGGATCAAAGAACGTCTTAAAGCTCGCCTCTTTGCTTTCTTAAAAAGAAAAGCGGACTACGCAATAAGAGGCTCAACCATAAGCCCAACTCTAATGGCGGGGGGGGAATGTTGAAAACAATCTTATTGGAATTATTGGAAGCGGCTTTCGAGTGAGGGCAATCGTCATAGTCAGCCAGCGAGCAATCCCAAGAAAGCCAGCTACCTAGCCTTTCTTATTCCCATTGCTAGCTTAAACTGAGGAATAAGAATAGGAAAAACCTCCAAGCCCCTATAAAGAAAGTAAGCTATTTCAATGTTATTTTTTTGTCTCTTTCCTCTGTCTGGTACCAAAGCCACTCGAACTCGAATGCCTCACCCGCACCAACTCCCTCAAACACAAGGGAGCGGGCACTGCTCTCAGCCTGTCGTAAAAACAAAAAAAAAACAAAACAAAACTCCATACCGGAAGATCATTACCTTATTCCTAGAACGGAATATAAACATTGGTACAACAGGAGGATCGAGAGACCTCGAGCGACACATCGTAATTTACGCTAACCTCAGCGTACCATCGGAGATACTTTAGCCACAGCTTAACCCATGGTTGAAGAATGAGGCGATCAAGAAAGTCCTCCCCCCTAAACTTGATAAAATGTCCGAAGACCTTCTCTTTCCTTTTCATTACAAACAAAGCGAAGGCGCTACTTAGCCCTATAAAGAATGAAGGCCCGTGCGACACCCGGCGTTAACACTCCAAAATCTGGAAATGCTAACCACAGTTTCAATGGTAACGGGAATACGCCTGACGGCGAAAGCATACAAAGATAGTGACGCTTTCATCGCTTAGATTTAGGGCGCACCACAGATACGATAAGAAGCACCCCTCAATCGATAGGTCAAAGACAGAGACATAATACCAGTTGCATCTCTAATCTTTGAAAAATCGGGGTCTTTTCCACATAATAGCGTCAACCAAAGACCAGAGCATCTTAGCAGACACCGGAGAGAAATCCCTAGTAACTTCGTCGCTCCAAAATCTTTTGGCAAACTCCAAAACATGACTTATAATAAAAAATGTTTTAAATGAGAGACTTTTCTTTAGATATATTATAGTACACTGAAACTTTTTATTATGGTAAGTGGCCGCCACCTTCTCGTCGGCGATCACCGTCGCCAAGAATGGCATAGTCGCAAAGCTTCGTCGTGCCATACACCCTCTCAGCAGCTATCCACACAAGCATATGATGTGTAAGTGTGAATAGAGGCCAAGAACTATAAAATCCGAGGGGTTGACCCTTCGTGAACGTCACAACCGATGCCCCATAGCCTTTATTTAAAAAACTATATGGTAATTAAAATACTACAGAACAAAGTATGAACGTCCAGGAAGTTGCAAAGGGATTTCCGAGCAACCCTGCAATCATACAGGACGTAAGGATAACACAGGTAAGGAATCGGTAGCAGCCTTGAGATCAAAAGAAAATCCAATTTTATTACTCTCAAGTACTGCAACGGTTGGGTCTGGTTATAGGTACCATCCATTCTTAACCTTGCCAAAACCGTCATGGCCCAATCATGTATAGGCCGTACCAAGGCCTGATACAAGGGTAGGCCAACCAATAGGGAATAACCTTTTCTTCCCTGCTCCCTCGACCTTCATTCCCATCCTGCCAAGCTGAGGCTGCCAGCACATTGTATCTAACCACACTGTAGCAAATCGATACAAGTAGCTAAACAGCTTGCTATACCATACAAAGGCATCTCCGGCCGAACGGTTAGGCAAGACTACGGCGCCTGGGTAAACATCCCGTTTACCAAACAAGACGGCGAGAGTTTCACTTAACCATTCCCCTCCTGCAGCCAAAGCGATAGCGGCTGTAGCATCCACCGGTAATGTGTGGAAGAGGGTAAGCTTTCTATATGGATAGGACGTATCAACACCTTTTGCATCTTTTAAAGAGAATTTCTAAGAAAAATAGAGTGTTGGGTCCTGAGGACCAGGATGGCCGAAGATCAAAACCTAAATGTGCCAGGGGTTGATCATCGAAGCCAGGGCAATAACGATGAAGGAATTTGAGCGCTGATGTAGCTAACAGCCACCTTCATAGTCGATTCATTAGGGTCGTCACCTTCTACTCAACTAGTGGAAGTATCCACCGTTTTCTTTGTCTGTTAAGCCTCACAGCTATGGGACTTCCTAAGGAAAACTGCAATCGTAGTACTCACAAGACAAGACCACCGAGATCTTCGACTTAGCTCCCAAAGGTAATCCACCCGGCCCTTCCCCAACCTATACAAGGGGAGCGGAAGATAACGCAAGAGAGAACTTATGACTTCGCGGATGGAGAGGGATTCGAACCCCCGGTATTCCTATCAATACTTCGGTTTTCAAGACCGACTCTTTCAACCGCTCAGACATCCATCCCCTTCGCGCTTCGCCCGCCCTATCTATCCGCGCGCTGGCAGGTAGGGGCTTATCCATGTGATTCGCTACGCTTTGCTTGCGCCTATCGGCGGACTCTGTTGCCTGCCGGTTAGCGAAACTTTTCCGGTAGTACGAATCGCTACGCTTCGCTTGTTTCTATATGATAATATGCACCTTGGTTGCTGCGCTCCCCGCGGGTAATAACAAGAGAGTTAAGAACGAATTATCTTCCAAACAAAAAGAGTGATTGAGTCCGACTCGCGAACGATCGGCAAGTGAAGGACCGATCCTTTTGCGCCAGTACTGTTGCGAGACTGGTACTTGGCGGCTCACGAGCAACATATAGACTAAGGTTGCCCATCACTCCCTCGCTCTTTTTTGAAGGCCCTTTCTATTCTCTTTCGTCTATGGTTCCTCCATAAGAACACTGAACGCCCAGCTTCGCAGAGCAGCTCTCTCCCCAGCCCACAGCATAGTGTGGAATCTGGATCGTTTCATCGAGCACCATTTCTTTTAGATATAAAGGTGTTCTGACTCTATTGGATCAAGTCATAATCTACGCCTTTTACTAGTATACTACTATGGGGAGAGACTAAGCTCTATTTCAGAGATTGGACTCTCTTACTGTGATTAGCCCCTACTAGTAAGAAGCTGTTCCCGAGCCAGGTTCCCTGGATCCACGTGTTCCTAGTCGGGCCTAAATGAATGAATGAAGAAGCGCGCCCGGGTAGACTTCCAGAGCTCTTGCTCTGCGTATCCTCCTACTTATTATTCTGGGGGTCATAAAAACATACGAACCGCCTACTCTTTAAAGCTTAAAGCCCTACCATTATATTTTTAAAAATGAAAGCTGCTTTCCCTCACTAATAAAAAACTGCAATCCCTCCCCTTCTGTTACCTACTCTACTTTTACTCATATCTTCGGTATACCTCAATACAAGACAAACACAGGAAAGGATATTCAATCAAAAACCGGGCGATAGCCCTATTCTCTCTCAATTGCCTATCTTTTATAGATGAGGGAGAGTACCTTAGCAGTAGCTTCCAACACTTAAGATGTACCTCCTCAAGTGCCAGATATGAATGTTTTATGAATTTCATACGGGACTACTTACTTACCTAAAGTTCACTTCTGACTTACCAAATAAATTTACTGAAGGAACTGACCTAAGCATAGCTCTCTCTCTCAAATACAAATGCCAAGAAAGAGATTCCTTGGATAAGTGGAAAAATGCCTTTCATTTCTCTTTTAAGGCGTTTGTCCTACTTATAGTATCAGTCCTCCGGCCTATCGAAATTCGTGTTTTTATTAACCAACAACACATGCACTTTGTTGGAACTAAAAAAAGGTTATTCAATCCACTAGTGCAACTGAAAGCGCACCTACTGTTACTAGAAGTCTAGTCCCTCTCAGGTACAGTTTCGATCTCGAACTAACTTACTTTACTTAATAGGCCGGAAGAGAGAGATATTCAGAAAACCCGATTTCCTGTCCTGTCTTAAGAACCTGACTAAAAAGAGAAAAGAAAACCAAACTAAAATAAAAGAGATATCACTTTCGACGATTGAACTGCACTTTTATATCCAAATTGGAACTGGATTTGAACGTCTTTGGATCCTGCTTAGAGCCGGCTTTCACTCCACTTTCACTTTCATATCAGGAGCGTCAACTTGTGCACTTGCAATATCGAATTTCACTTTCCGGAATCCTTGCTCCTGGCCTATTGGTTGATGATAGGGTTCCTGTTGGTAGAGTTCCTGCCCTTGGCCTTGGTTCCAGTCTCGTCTCGCATGCCAGCAAGTATTCTAGAAAGAATGACTCGGTTTCATGTCATGTAGCTACTATAGCTCCTCTCGCCTTTCTAGCCTGCCTTGTGTTGCTCGGAAATGGCTAAGCCTTTTTCGAGAGGCTTTCACCCTAAAAACTTAACTAGACCCCGTTCCTTGATAGCCTTCACCTTTTCCTCATCCACCTCAATTCCTTTCGCGCTAACAACATAACCCAAAAACACAACTTTGTCTATGCAAAAGGAACATTTCTTAAAATTAGCGTATAGTTTTTCTTTTCTCAAAACAGCAAGCACACAATGTAAATGATCAATATGCTCATCTAAATTCTTGCTATACACCAAAATATCATCAAAGTAGACCACAACAAATTTGTCTATAAACGCACACAATGCATGGTTCATTAACCTCATGAATGTACTTGGTGCATTAGTTAGACCGAAAGGCATTACCAACCACTCATACAATCCATATTTAGTTTTAAAGGCAGTTTTCCATTCATTACCCTCTTTCATCCTAATTTGTTGATATCCACTTTTCAAATCAATTTTTGTGAAAACACATGATCCATGCAATTCATCCAACATGTCATCTAGCCTAGGGATGGGATGTCTATACTTTACCGTAATGTTGTTGATAGCCCTACAATCAACACACATTCTCCAAGCTCCATCCTTCTTAGGCACAAGCAGCATCGGCACCGCGCATACTCTCTCTCACATGTCCCTTGGTCAGCAACTCCTCAACTTGCCTTTGAAGTTCTTTTGTCTCTTCCAGATTACTCCTATAGGCTGGTCAGTTAGGAATTGTCGCACTTGGCACAAAATCAATTTGATGCTTTATTCCTCTAAGAACTTCATTAGGAAACACTTCCTCATATTCCTGCAACAAAGAGATAACAACACTAGGCAAAGATTCGTCAAGTTTTAACTCTTAAAACATATCAACATGCCAACTAGAAATCTCCATTTTCATGATTAAGACAAATCATCGTAGTTGATATGTTATAGTCTTTGCAGATGAAATGCCCAATTTCATCACCAATTACGAACTAAAATTCCGAGTTTACAAAGAAATTATGATTTACATCTTCTGTGACTAAATCACATACTATGCATCTCATGGACTATATGATAATGTCATAATATTTATGTTACCATTATTTTTAGATAATAATAAAACAAAGTTATTAAACACAATATTAAGTCATACATAATGTCATACATAGCATCATACAATAGGATTTAAGGGCACACATCCCAACAATCTCCCACTTGCCCTAAAGACTATTGTGCACTAATCTAACTTCCATCTCCTCCAAATGTGACTCGAAAGTCCTTGAGGGCAAGGCTTTGGTAAAGGGATCCACTAGATTCTTTGTACTTTCAATCTTTGCTACTACCACATCTCCACGAGCAACAATGTCTCGAATAATGTGGTACTTTCTCTCAATGTACTTTACTTTCTTATGATTCCTTGGATCCTTGGATTGTACAACCGCTCCGCTATTGTCGCAGAACAATGTAATAGGAACTTGCTCAATTCTCACAACACCAAGATCAGAAAGGAATTTCTTGAGCCAAACAGCCTCCTTTGCTGCTTCACAAGCAGCAACATATTCAGCTTCCAGGGTGGAGTCAACAATACAAGATTGCTTAATACTCCTCCAACTTATGGCTCCACCTCCCAAGGTGAATACAGAACCCGACGTGGATTTTCTGAAATCTAGATTCGACTGAAAATTTGAATCTGTATAGCCAATAGGAATCAAATCCTCACAATGGTAAACAAGCATATAATCCCTCGTTCTCCTTAGATACTTGAGAATATGCTTTACAGCTTGCCAATGTTTAGGTCCCGAGATGAACATGTTCGAAGGTGGGTCGGTGTACTCAAGTGGATCAACTGGAGAAGGAAGTCACACAAGACTCATATTCATATGAAAAAACGTCGGATGAACTGCTTGGGATTGCCTCAAGAGAGGAATTCATGGGCTAGGCTTGCAGGCGTGTCTTCTTATGTTTGCTAAAATGCATGTTTTAGGCCTTGAAAGAGACCTTTTGGTGTGCCAATGGTTGATTTGATCTGAAGTAATCTCACATTGATTTCTCACTATAGACATGTAGTCAACTGATCTACGAGCACCCTTGCCCGCATGAACTTCTTGTTCATTTCATAAGAAGCTGTTGGTGACTAAGCAACGAATTCTTCCTTACTTTAGCTGGTTGACAAACTGAATTGCACTCGTTCTGAATCCTAACTCGGTCTGAATCTGGTCTAGTACAAATATACGGTCTAGTACAAAGCATGGCATACATGAGACTTCCCACAGCAGAAGCATAGGGAACTTGTCTCATCATATTTTCTTCCTCTTGAGTCTTAGGCCTTTGTTCATCAGACAGAGAAACTCCATGTCTAATCCTTTCTTGGAGTTTTGCATGTTAAACCATTCTAGAACCTAATCTATATATCCAGCTTATGACAAGCCTAACATCTTATTCTTTCGATCTCACCAAAGCTTGATCCCTAGAATATAGTTAACTTCGCCTAAGTCTTTCATATCAAATTGGCTTGAAAACCAAACTTTAACCGATGACATTACTCCTACATCATTTCCAATGAGTAGAATATCATCAACATAAAGTACTAGGAACATTACCACTTTGTCTCTATGTCTTTTGTACACACATGGTTTATCAAGATTTTGTTCAAAACCAAATGATTTGATTGCTTGATCAAATCTGATGTTCCATGACCTAGATGCTTGTTTAAGTCCATAAATGGACCTTTTCAACTTGCATACCATATGCTTTTGGTTCTTTCCTATGAAACCTTCCGGTTGCATCACATAGATTTCTTCTTCAAGATTGCCATTAAGAAATGCAGTCTTGACATCCATTTATCAAATCTCATAATCATAATGAGCAGTAATGGATAAGAGAATTTTGATAGATTTAAGCATTGCTATTGGTGAAAAGGTTTCTTCATAATCAATACCTTCTTTTTAAATACCCTTTCGCCACTAGCCTTGCTTTAAAGGTTTTAAACTTTCCATCTATCCCTCTCTTCCTCTTGTAAACCCATTTGCAACCAACAGGTTTAATGCCGTCAAACACCTCTACAAGATCCCAAACTTGATTGGAATATATCGAAACTAATTCAGATTTCCTAGCTTGGACCCAATGATGTGCATCTATATCATTTATTGTCTCCTCATAAGTGTAGGGATCCGATTCAGCCTCTTCTGAGATAGCTTCATAAGTTTCTCCCAAACCTATAAATCTCACAGGAGGCCGAACAATTCTCCCACTACGACGAGGCACCTGTGTACTAGACATCTCATGAGTAGTATCTTGTGGTGTATCTAATAGAACCACATCATCTCTAGTTTTATCCAATGGTTGTTGATTTACAGATTCATTCATTTCAGCCAATACAACTCTACTTCTAGGAGTAAAATTATTCATATAGTCATTTTCCAAGAATTTAGCATTTGTACTAATAAAAACTTTGTTATCTTTACGACTATAGAATAAAAAACCCCTAGTTTCTTTTGGATAACCCACAAGCAAACACACTTCCGATTTTGGTTCCAATTTATCAAGCTTCCCTTTTAACACATGTGCTAGACAACCCCAAATGTGGAGATATTTTATGCTAGGCTTACGCCCATTCCACAATTCCATGGGTGTTTTGGGAACAGATGTTGATGGAACTAAATTCAAAAGATGTATTGATGTATCTAAGGCATACCCCCAAAAAGAAATTGGTAAAGTTGAATAACTCATCATGGACCTAACCATTTCCAAAAGAGTCTTATTCCTTCTCTCCGCTACACCATTTTGTTAAGGAGTTCCAGGTGCAATAAGTTGGGATACAATCCCATTCTAAATTAGGTAATCCTTGAAATCCCCTAGAAGGTATTCGCCACCTCGATCAAATCGAATGGCCTTTATGCGTTTACCCAATTGATTCTCAACTTCAGCCCTAAACTCTTTGAACTTTTCAAAGGCTTCAGACTTTCGTCGCATTAGGTACAAATAACCATATCTTGAGTAATCATCCGTAAAAGTGACGAAGTACTCATAATCTCCTTTTGCTTGGGTTGACATAGGACCACATACATTCGTATGAACTAATTCAAGCAACTCTTGGGCTCTTCTACCTTTTGCATTAAAAGGTCATTTGGTCATTTTACCTTCCAAACAAGATTCACAAACTGGAAATTCATCAAAGTCCATGAGCTGTAAAAGTCCATCTTTGAATAGTCTTTGAATCCTATTCGAATTAATATGACCCAAACGCAAGTGCCAAAGATATGCTTCATTAGAAGGAAACTTTCTCTTTAATGATTTTACATAAGAGTTATTATCTAATTCAGAATTGTATAATTCAAGCTTATCAGGAGTTAAAATATAAAGACCATCCACAATATTGCCAGAACAGATAAACATTTTATCCTTCTTTGTTACAACATTGTCTTTCAGGATAATACAATACCTATGTTTACCTAAATAAATTGCAGAAATTAAATTCCTACGAACATTAGGTACAAATAAACAGTCTCCCAGTATTAAAACTCTAGACTCAAAGCATAAATTAACAACACCAACAGCTACAACCGGAATTCTGCTCCCATCAGCCAAAGTAAGAAACAATTCCCCTTCACTCAGCTTTCTGGTCTCCTGAAACCCCTGCAAAGAATTACAGATATGATTAGTACAACCTGAATCCACACACTAGGAATTTATGGGATTTTGTACCAAACATATTTCAAGAAGAAAGGAACTTTTCATACCCTTATTCTTGGCAGCTTTGAACTTTAGACAATTCCTCTTCCAATGTCCTTTATCACCACAATGGAAACACTTTCCTTTGATCTTCTTTCCTTTGTCGGCAACCCCTAAGGCAATTTGCTTACTCTCTTGCTTAGTGAAGTCCTTCTTCTTCTTCTTACCCTTGCCTTTCGACTTAGGTTGAGAAGTAGAAGCTTCACCCACATTCACTAAGAATAAATCTTTTTGTTCATGTTATAATTAAGTCTGAATTCCTTGAATGATTCCGATAGTGACTAGAGTATTATATCCACTTGGGATTCTCCATCAATGTTGGCACCTAAAACTTCCAATGTATTCAGATTAGAGATCATTGTAAGACAATGCTCTCTCACTGAACTACCTTCAGTCATTTTGGTATCATAAATTTGCCTCATGGTTTCTTGCCTTGCAGAACAACCTTGCTCACCAAACATCTACTTCAGACTTAGCATAATGTCCGAAGCTAGTTCTACATCCTACATTTGATGCTGTAGAACATTTGAGATGGATGCTAGGATATAGCACTTGGCCATTTCATTAGATTTCTGCCAACGATCATATCGTTGTTTTTCCTCAGAAGGAGCATCTAATGAAGGAAAGCTAGGACAAGGTTAAGTAAGCACATATTTGTGCTCTTCAACAGTTAAAACAACGTCCAAATTTCTTTTCCAGTCAACAAAGTTGGATCCACTCAGTTTGTTTTGATTAAGAATAGAAACAAGTGGGTTAAATGATGCCATGTTCAAATCTGAAAACAATAAACATGAATATAATAAGTAAACTGGACATTATCAATTTAACATATAAACATATAGTATGGAACCGTAACAAAACCATAATATAATATATGCAACGACAACCCAATCCCATGTTTAAAATTCCTTAGAAGTAAGTAAATTATAAACACTATGATTGAATAAGAACTATTCTCATTATTGGTGCTATCATGATAACCCTTATCAAACACTAATAATATGCCGTTTTTCCTTTAGCCTCTAAGTAATAATGACATAGCTCCGAAGGGAGGTTAACATTAAACTTAGTCTAGTGTACACCATTGACTGAATTCTATGTGAGTCATTAAGTAACTCCACGGTAGCGTGGTTGTTCTTAATGTAAAAACACATATTATCCATCATTAAGAAGTTTAATCTATAGTACCATGAATTAAACACCCTCCGAAGGGAGCAAGGCATATACGCCAAGGCGAGGTGCTTAATCACACTACTATAAACCGACAATAGAGGCCGTGAGATCCAGTCCTTGTATCTCTCTCCCATTAGATGTTTTAAAATAAAGGTTTTTAATTTAAAACATACGTAAAAAAATTACACATAGCCTTACTCTTTATCTACGTAAAAACACTTAGATAAAATTATGATCCTTCAGTCCTCGATCGATCGAGGATGTACCTCAATCAATCAAGAAAAGTTCTGGCTACTCGATCGATCCTCGACAGATTCTCCATCGATCGAGAAAAATTCCTCTAAACTTGATAGATGCTCGACAAATCCTCGATCGATCGAGAAAACTTCTGTCAGCTCGATCGATTCTCGATAGAAGCTCGATCGATTCTCGATAGAAGCTCGATCGATCAAGCGTCGGGAATTTTGAATTTTCCAGAATTTTTCTAAGACTGTTTTTTAACGTTATTATGAACAAAACAACTATCATATGAACATAATGGGCATAAATTGATATCAAAACTGAATTTCATTGATGCTATAGCCTTAAAGTTCAGTTTAACATACTTAAACTAAAAATTAAACAACATCATAACATCAATATCAATTTTTATCAAACAATAATTTCAATAACTATGCAGAAAACTAATTTTTAACAACATGAAACTATTGTTAATAATTCCAAAACTCTAAACATGTTAAAAAGATGCAAAATGAGTTTAAAAAACATGTTAACATGTGCTATATAAGTTTCAGAATTTAAGAACAAGATAGTGTACCTTGGAGTGGTGAATTTCAAAACTGAAGATCAGAAACACTTAGGAACACTTTTAATCTTCACTCCAATTCCACTAACGCCCAAGATGTGTGGTCTCTCAATCAGTTTTCAAAGGGAGAATGTCAAAGTGTCTAAGACTCACATACACACCACTTCACAATGATATTCTTATTTTTTTCATACTCAAAATTCTGTATGTTTCTCCCTTTGTATCTAACTGACTATCTAATTAGGTTGGCCTTTTGGGCCTTTCCAATTGGGCTTAAGTGTGTAGCTTGGAGTGGGACTAAAAGGGACCAATAAGACACTAGCTCCAATGGGCCTTGGGCTTTTCTGTCAACTCTTGACAAGTTCAAAGTTACCATTAACTATATTTAATACCTTTATATAAATATAGTTGCATTCTAGGCCTTAGCTATAAATTATATTCCAAGGCTTTATTGTACATGCAACTCCTTCATCAAATATTCGTAGTAATACAAAGTCATGAATGTAGACTGCCACTCTGTAGATTACTACATTATAATTCCTTGAGTACTCGGTTTAATCTTCTAAGTTATTCGTCATATATGTATGAAATTCAATTTCATAAATATATACTTTAGTAACTCCTTACTAAAGTGGTTAGGCCTAACTCTCTGAAGAACCAAACCCATTAAACTTATCTCAATGGAATATTTTGTATCTCTGTTAAGATACTATGAATTCCATCTTGAGAATATACGTTCCATCAACACTAAATGTAGTTGCCTAACATACTAAGGTTTTGACCGTAATTATAGATCTTACTCCTGATATATCAAAGCAACCTACACTTCATGATTAGGTCCATTATCCTCTCAAGATTAAAAGTTCATGTAAATATAAGTCGTGAGTTTATTATTCATTTGACAGTCGTTAGAAGAATAATAAATCTCATAGCGGTCCAATTCAATATGTCTTAACTCTTAAAACATATCAATATAACAACTAGAAATCTTCATTTCCATGATCAAGACAAATCATCTTAGTTGATATGTTTTAGTCTTCGCAGATGAAATGCCTAATTTCATCACCGACTACGAACTAAAATTCTGAGTTTACAAAGAACTTGTGATTTATATCTTCTTTGACTAAATCACATAAATCACATACTATGCATCTCATGGACTATATGATAATGTCCTAATATTTATGTTACCATTATTTTTAGATAATAATAAAACAAATTTATTAAACACAACATTAAGTCATACATAGCATTATACAATAGGATTTAAGGGCACACATCCTAACAACAAGCTTCTTGGTAATTTTGATAATTAGATAGAACTTTTGATTTGTTGATATTGTTGATCTTGCCTTATGGATTTACTCATGTGGCTTTTCACTCGTGATGATAATTTTATCGTCAACGTGATTTTATCCATTGGTTTTTAACCTTGTGAGTTTAATCATATGACTTACTCTCGCTTTGAGAGTTTGATCGTCATTATGATTATACTCATAGGTTTTGAACCTTGTAAATTTAATCATAAGATTTACTCTCACTTTGAGAATTTGATCATTATTATGATTGTACTCATTGGTTTTAACCATGTGAATTTAATCATATGAATTACTCTCATTTTGATAATTTAATTCGCTATTATGATTGTACTGGTGAGATTTCAACCTTATGAATTTAATCATATGACTTTTTTCTCGTTTTGAGAATTTGGTCGTCAATATGATTTTACTCATTGGTTTTAACCTTGTGAATTTAATCATATGACTTACTCTCGCTTTGAAAATTTGATCATCATTATGATTGTAATAGTCAGTTTATAACCTTTTGAATTTAATCATTTGACTTACTCTTACTTTGAGAATTTGATCATTATTACGATTGTACTCTTCGATTTTTAACCTTGTCAATTTAATCATATGACTTATCTCGCTTTGAGAATTTGGTCATCAATATGATTTTACTCGTTCAAATTGAACCTTATGTGACGATTTTACTATTATCAAGATTTTTATCGCGTACTTGGTTTTACTTGTTGGACTTCAATGACGGGCTTTCTTCTTAAAATTTTTTATCATTTGTAAAGTAAGTAGGACTTTTAGATTTTTCAAGAGAACGACATTTATTCATGTGTGGAAAAATGCCCCCTTATTCATTCCTGCTTACAAAATAATTTGATGAAAGAAAATTGAAAACATCATCTAACTAGCAATAATACCTCTTAAGTTGCTTTACATTCCATGGACGAGATAACTGTTTGCCATTGAGTGATTTGAGGTAATAAGTTCGTCTTCTGGAATACTTAACGATCATGTACGGCCCTGCATACTTTCATTGTCATTCTTTCAACTAGGGGAACGATGCTTCTTCTTCTTTTTATGTTGGAGCTCGTTGATTTCTTCCATCTTTTGCTTGCCATCTATCCCCTTCGTTGTTAATACATCCTCTCCGTTCATGTACTTTTTGTTAGGGTTTATGCCCTAAAATCCAATTTATTGGCATGTCATAAATAATTAAATTGTTTAATTATATGAGACTATCTATAAATGCACTAATGAGACATTATCTTAGTCCATGAAATACATTGTATATGATTTATGTGATTTAGTCACAGAAGATGTAAATCACAAGTTCCTTATAAACTCAAAATGTAGTTCGTAGTCGTTGATGAAATTGGGCGTTTCATCTACGAAGACTATAACATATTAACTAAGATGATTTGTCTTGATCATGGAAGTGAAAACTTCTAGTTGGTATGTTGATATGTTGATATGTTTTAAGAGTTAAGACATATTGAACTAGACCACTGTGAGGTTTATTATTCTCCTAATGACTGTCAAATGAATAATAAATCTCACGACTTCTATTTACATCAACTCTAAATCCTAAGAGAATAATGGACCTGATCATGAGATGTAGGCTGCTTTGATATATCAGGAGTGAGATCTATTAGTCACGGTCAAAACCTCAGTATGTTGGGCAGCCGCATTTAGTGTTGATGGAATATGTATTCTCAAGATGGAATTCATAATCTCTTCACGGAGATATAAAATATTTCATTGAGATAAATTTAATGGGTTTGGTTATTTAGGAGTTGGGCCCAACCACTTTAGTAAGGAGTTACTAAACTATATATTTATGAAATTAGATTTCATAAATATATGATGAATAACATAAAGGATTAAATCGGGTACTCAAGGATTAAGATGTAGTAATCTTCAAAGTGACAGTCTATATTCATGACTTTCTATTACTACGAATATTTTAATGAAGAGGTTGCATGTATAATAAAGTCTTGGGATATAATTTATAGATAAGGCCTAGAGTGCAACTATATTTTTATAGTGGTATTAAATATAGTTAATGGTAACTTTGGACTTGTCAAGAGTTGACAAAAAAACCCAAGGCCCATTGGAGCTAGTGTCTTATTGGTTCCTTTTGGTCACACTCCAAGCCACATACTAGAGCCCAATTGAAATAGCACAAAAGGCTAGCCCAATTAGATATTCAGTTATATATAAGGAGAGTAAACATACAGAATTTCATGAGACCTTTCATAAGGGTTTTTCATTAAGATTATACAAGAAATGAAATGGTTTGTGTGTGAGTGTTGGACACTCTCTTATTCTCTCATTAGAAACTGATTGAGAGACCATACTTCTTGGGCATCAAGTGGAATTGGAGTGAAGATCAAGAGTCTTCCCAAGTACTTCTATTTAGATTGTTTTGAATTTCACCATACCAAGGTACGCTTTCTTGTTCTCAAATTCTGAAGCTTACATAGCACATGTTATCAATTGCGAATGAAGTAGATCCGTTAATTTTCCGCTGCGTATATTTTGTATGCGATACAAACATATATTTTTCCAACACTTTTGTGCTTTGAACAAGAAGTCTGTCATTGTAGTTGGCGGGGTCTTGGCTAATGAAGCCAGCCAAGAAGGCTGTCAGTTGAACTTGGTCATCAACTTCATCTACCTCTAGGATTGCTTGGTTGAAACACTTCATATAAGCCCTCAAAGTTTCCTCTTCTTGTTGTTTTATCGTTAATAGATGCCAAGTTGTCCTTTTGTGTCTCTGGCCACTGATAAAATGTCGTATAAAGGAGTCACTTAATTGTTTGAAATTTGTGATAGAAGATGACTCTAACTTGCTGAACCAAACTCGAGCAACTCCTTTGAGAGTTGTCGGGAAGGATGTATACATCACTTCCTTAGGTGTCCGTTGAAGGTTCAATAATGTCTTCAAATACTCTATGTGGTCTAGCGGATTTGTATGCCCGTCATAAGTCTCCAATTAGGGGAGTAGAAACTTCGATGGGAGAGGGTACTTCAGGACCTCGCTATTAAATGAAGAGTCTGTTCTTTTGATCATCCCATCTAGGTTCCTAGACGCCTTTCCTTTTAGGGTATTTTTTATTTCATCCATCTCTTTCCTCATATTCTTTAGAAGCTCGTCATTGTTTCGATTAGGTTGTTCTGTTCACCTAGAACTAGACTACTGATGCGAACCTCAATCGACACGCTTTGAAACCCAACAAAAATATTGGAATACTTGCCCAAGAAAGCTAAAATTCATATTTTTGATAGAAACCCTGACCCAACGTTTATAATTGAAACGCGAACCAAAGGTATAAGTTGACCTTGACCTAATGATTATAAAGAATCACGAACCAAAGGTATAAAGTTTGAACGCCACAAGGAAGAATCCTTGATAAGTTCACAGTTCTTGAAGAACCAAAAGAGAGCAAAGCCTCACCTTTTCTGATTTCTATTCAATAATATTATATGAAAAACGTTTACAGACTTAAGGGCCTATTTAAGAGCTCCATAAAACTTGACAGACAAGAAAATATATTCTAAAATAACTCCTAATTAATATCTTACCATATCTAGAATCAAATTTGACCTAAAAAGCATTAAATGCACCTAAAAACAAGGAAATAAATCACCTAAACCTAAAATAACGTTTTTTACATAAAAATACCAAAATTAATAAATTACAATAATTAAACAATAAATTGTGTCCTACATCAGACCCCTCCACTTGAAACAAACTCGTCCTCGAGTTCAGCTTTGAAATCTGAAATCTTCCGCTCCAAATAAACAAATACTTTGAATGCTTTAATGACTTGATGCGGTTGTGAAACTTCAATCCTTCATAACGTGTAGCAGAAAATTTCTTCTCATCTACTTTCAATTTATTTGCAACATCAATCAACAAAGGGTTGATAATAAAATTAAAATTTTCTACTCCAAGAAAATCAACATATTGTATAGTCATCTTCATCAAATCAATTGAAACTAGAGGATTGTGAGTTGTGGACTCATCCTCATATTTAACCTCAATTGAATCCTCCACAATGTTCTCAATAATTACCATCTCTTTTTTTTTTCAAGTTTTTTTCTTTTTTTTTCACTTTTTTTTTTTTGGATGATAACAGGAAATAAAAGATAAAATGATAGAAAACTGATTTTAGAACCTGTGCTCTAATACCAAATGATGCGAACCTCAATCGACACGCTTTGAGACCCAACAAAAATATTGGAATACTTGCCCAAGAAAGCTAAAATTCAGATTTTTGATAGAAACCCTGACCCAACGTTTATAATTGAAACGCGAACCAAAGGTATAAGTTGACATTGACCCAATGATTATAAAGAATCACGAACCAAAGGTATAAAATTTGAACGCCACAAGGAAGAATCCTTGATAAAATAACCTGACAGACAAGAAAATATAAGGGCCTATTTAAGACTTAAGGGCCTATTTAAGGGCTCCATAAAACTTGACAGATAAGAAAATATATTCTAAAATAGCTCCTAATTGATACCTTACCATATCTAGAATCAAATTTGACCTAAAAAGCATTAAATGCACCTAAAAACAAAGAAATAAATCACCTAAACCTAAAATAACGTTTTTTACATAAAAATACCAAAATTAATAAATTACAATAATTAAACAATAAATTGTGTCCTACATCAACTACCTTGTTCGCTTGGAATAGGACTACTCTGTTCGCTTGAAACTTTCTTCCCTATTACTGGTTCGTGGGCTATAACCTTCCTCATCGTCGTCCTTCTAGTCACATTGGTGAAAAGGAACATTGCTATTCTTTAGAAAGAGGCATTACCTTAACTTCTTGTTTTCTTTGGTCAATTCTTCAACACTTGCTACTAGCTTTTAAATTTGCCGGTTCATTTGCATTGGATCAATTGGGGTTGATGAATTTGGTTCCATTGTGTCGTTTGAATGGTAGAGCTATGAAAATCTGTATGATTCAAATCTACATCTCCACAGATGGCCAAACCGATGAAGCCTAAAATGGTCGTCAGTTGATAACCTTGTCAGAGCTTATGACGAGGTAACGTTCCTTGCAAAGATAAGAGAGAAAGATACTAGAGTGGCGTTAGTCAACAGTTCTTTGAGAATTAAATTAGTAGAGTTCCCAATATCTCATAGAGAATTAGAATATAATTTTGTAGGTTTGAATTTGTATACCTTTCTCCTAGTGCTTGGTGGCTTATTTGTAGCCTTAGTACAGCTGTTGTGAGGCTTATTATGAGTGTAACTGATGGTAGCCTCTTAATGACTCTCTTGATTGTCTTTTGTAACGTATGTCTGAGCTTAATTGAAACTTAACTGGCTCATAGTTGACCTTTCTGATTGTTGGAGCTTGTCGATTACGAAATTATTAATGACTACACTATAAATATTGTATGGTCTCATTGACAATCTTGTGGATTGTATGCTTGTCATCTATATAAACAAGCCAGTAGATTGAATGAAAGACGAGCTAGTAATTTTAGTATTTGCCAATAATATTTATGAGTTTGAATATTCAAACTTATTAAAAAAAAAAACCAAAGAATTTGAAATTAAAATACCTCGTGTTACTGACTTGTAGTAGCAGAAGTCTGAAACCGTTGAAACCGAGAGGAAACACCGCTTATTACACGCGCACAGTTACACGTGGTTGGTGTCTGTTTCTCACCTAGCATCATCATTGATCAAAATAAAAACAAAGAATCAGTCAAAAAAAGCACGCGTTGGCAATGCCTATCCCCACACGTTTAGCATCTAGAAGGGAAGGGGAAACTGAAAGAGTCCAAAAGTCACATCATTTTATGTCACCCTCTCTCACTCTCACTTTCTCTACAATCACTTTGCTACTTCTTGGAAAGTTGTTACCAAATTAATTTTGGGAATGATAAATAGTTCTTTAATTTTATGTACACAAAATACGAATCTTGAAAAGTCGCACATATCTACAATTGGGATTCTTTAGATTTCTGGAGATTTAATAGATTTTGGAGCATCCAATACGTGGGACGCTATTGATGTTAGGTTGAAATATTTTTTCTTGTCCCTAAAATTTTATTCAAGTCCTATTAAATCCCTCAAATTAAAAAGCTTACGAATTTTCCGCCCTAAATTTTAAATTTTCATTCAATTTAGTAGCAAATTTGATGTCGGTATAAAGTATAACAAAAATAATAGTTTAAAATATAAAACATGTATTTGAAAAGTATTGACTGCAAAATGTAATTTGATATATATTTTAAAGTGATAAAATGTTACTTCTCAATAATTAAAATGCATCGATTTCATTATACAGTATATTTGGTATTCAATTTATTGCAAACCAAATTAATTTATTAAGATGTACATCAACTTTCTACAGTTTATCAAGGTCGCTCACAATAGCCGACAAGTATTATCCTGGCTAATTAGCTGAGGTTTGAAGATCTAGGACTTATTTTACATGACCAGCCCCAGTGCCCACACTTGATTTTTAAATTATCTTCTTTTTGAATGGTTTACAATATTTAAGAAAATAAGAAATTTCATAGTGGTAGAGATTCAACCTAAATCTATGTTTTTTCTCTAAATAGGTTGAAATTACATGGCAGATTGCAGAATGCAATACAGCATGAACCACTGTTCTAGATTTTTGTGGTTGAAGTCAACAACTTTGATTGTCAGGGCTGAACTGAAGCATTTTGGAAAGCTAACAGTGAAGTAATACTCCATACTAAAAGAAGTGTATCAAGTCTGTATTGCAAAAGATTCTTCTAGATGGATTTAGGAAGAGTATTTCGTTGAAATCATCTTTCTTTGGTCAAGCAAATAGATAATTGTCACGAATTTCAAATTTTAAAAGAATTATAAAAAATAAAAATAAAAAACTTTAATTTGCTCGAATCTCACTGTCATCCAGATGACTTGATGACGCGTAGAGGTACTCACAAGTTAGTCTAGCTTGGATTAAGGGTTTACTTGTCACTATCTAGAACACAATCCGTTTTCAAATTTGAAAAGTTCTACATCTACAACATTTTCATAATACTTTCATAACAAATGTTAGGTAATAAATTATTACTGGTTATAATTTGAGCTCGCCAAGGAACTTTTTTTTTTTTTTTTTTTTTTTTCGTCTACCTGTAAAAACATGCCCTATAACTTATTGTGAAAATGTTATAAACATATTAATTCTCTTAAAATTTAGCATATGATGCTATCCAATGTACATCAAGTTATCAACCGTGGAATGTCTATAGGAATCTAGGTCAAGAAAATCATTTTCATAAGATGGCAAGTTGTTAAATGGAGATTGGTAGGATATCTTTAGAGTGAGCAATAATTGTAAAAAGAGAATAAGTAATTCTTAGGTACTCTCAAAACACGAAGAATGATGCACCCTTCTCTCATATGCATGATAGAATCCATTAATTAAATTCATGGTAGAATCCACCATGGACATGAGAGGAAAGAGTACCATTTTCTCATGCTCTAAGAGTACCAAAAAATTTTCCAAAGAGAATGGGAAAAAAGGAGCAGCGAGTGACAAATTCCTTGAGTGGCCAAGACCAACGAACCATTCTCCTACACCTCCAAAATCTTGCCCCAAATTCCATTAATACAACCACAATCTCACATGATGAAGAAGGTAATAGTCGTTCTGTGTGTGTGCACGCTCGTACGTGCGAGAGAGAGATCTTGAAAGAGTTAATGGAGGTTTCAAAATCGAACTCAAATTGCACGCTCGCACATGGGATAGAGAGAATTTGGAAGAGTTAAGGGAGGTTTCAAAATTCAATTCCAATGGAGACATAAGAGATAAAATAAGGACGTGTGTTAACAAGAGGGGATGCATATTCATATGATTTGTCAATTATAAACTTTGGTTAAGAATGAAAATCCGATACCAAAATTGCTATATTTGGGTTTTAGTATAAAAAAAAAAAAAATAGTCATTAGAAACTATTTTAATTAGCAACACTAATTGTTAGAGTGAAAATTCACCTCTCAGTTGGGCACTTCATCCAAAGATGTCGATGGAACATCTTTTCGAAAAAAATGGCGATGGAAGGTCTGACGAACCTACAAAAATAAGAGAGCTGATCAGAGAAGGTGTCGGTATTGCACCCACCAAAGATCTCCGATGTTTAAATCAGGACTCCAAATAGCTAATATAATAACTCAGAGAGTTAAAAGCAGTGTATGTGTCTCATGGAACATGTACCTTTCTCGCTGGATATGTGTTCTCTTTTTATAGTTGTATCTTCTAGCTATTGGCTAAATTAATACTGTGCATTTAGCGTAAAGTTCTGCTCATTTAATGTGGGAACGACTATTCGTCTATTGCTTGGAGTAACTGTAGATAGTTGCACTAATTAATTCGAAAAAAAAAAATTGAAATTGATATCAGTTCACTGGACATGATCCCAGATTTTTTTTCCTAAATATGGAATTATCATGTTAATCAAAATCAATAAAATTGTGTGCCTCTCTCTCTCTCTCTCTCTCTCTCTCTATATTAACTTGGGGTCAAGGCATAAACACAATATATAATCTTTTATGATTATCAAAAAAATATATATATAATCTTTTATGCTTTGACCCCAAGCTAAAATAATGGTATCGTCCTTCACGGTAGTGATACTTGTAACGACCCAAGGAAAAACGCTAGTCACATCTGCGCTATACCTCAAAAGGACTAGTCATAATTAAGGCTTTTTGTAGTTGTTAATAAATCCTAGTTCAATCCAGTAAATACCCGATGTTGGACTCGTTACACATCCACACACATCATACAATCAATCAAATTGGGGCATCACAATCTCCCCCACTTAAATCCCTAACGTCCTCATTAGGGCCCACTTTGTGGAGTAGTGTCTCCGAACCCACATGGGGTTACCGGGTCGACTCTAATATAGTATGTAATGACCCAAGGAAAAACGTTAGCTACATCTGCGCTATATCTCAAAAGGACTAGTCACAATTGAAGCTCCTTGTAGTTGTTAATAAAGTTCAGTTCAACCCAGTAAATACCCGATATGAGACTCATCACACACTGACACACATTACACAATCAATCAAATTGGGGCATCACAATACCTATGGTTGTAACAGTCTTACAAAAGAATATGAATATTATCCTTCTTTTACAATCATTTAGTAATTTTTTTTTTGGGAAAAATGCCCTGATACTCCTTGAACTTTGAGGTTATTACCATGACACTCTATGAACTTTTATTTTAGCCAATTTAGTACCTGAACTTTACATCTAAGCCAAATCACTACATCTGTTAGTCTACAGTTAGTAAATAACGTTCAACTCACGTGAGGCACAAAAAAAAAAAAAAAAGCCAGCCCAGATGAACCGATTGAAAGGTAAGAGAAACTAAGGGGTCGAACCAGTTTTGAGAGAGGCATTTTATGACTATCGGACTTTGAACGGCATTGAAAGGCATTCTGTGACTATCGGACTTTGAATAGCAACGATTTAAAGTCCAAAGAGTGTAATCCTTTTCACAAGCAGACATTCAAAAGCTTAAATGATATCACCAATTTATGAAAACATTGAAAATTTTATATTTATTAGAGCATCCACAACAATGGAACTAAATAGCTATATAGCTATTTTAGCTCCACCAAAATACAAAAATGCATGCTATAGCAATGAAGTCATAGCTAAACAATTTTAGCTTCTTGCTACAGTGCACAGCTATCTGTGGCTGTGTACTGTAGCAAGAAGCTAAATATATATATATATATATATATATATATATATATATATATATATATATATATATATTTTCTTTTCTCTTCCCGTTTCACAACTCATCTCTCTCTCTCTCTCTCTCTCTCTCTCTCTCTCTCACGTTACTTCCCTCTCTGCTCTATCAGACCAAAGCTCCTCTCTCTCATCTCACAGATCATGCCCTACCCTTGTTGCCACCGATCACGCCCTTGCCACCGCCCTTGAATCCATCTCGCCCAGTCCTCCACTCCGCCGACCCATCTCCCAACGTTGCCAACCCATCTCCCCACACCCTCGACCCATAGGTCTTTTATGCACTCTCTCTCTCTCTCTGGGACTAGTCGGTCTATATCACTGGTATCTGATAAATATTTTTTTTCTCTTTTTGGTTCTTTTTTGAGCTATTCTCTCTTTGTTAGAACGAAGAGAGGTTGGGTTCGGGGTTGCCGATTAGTTTGCAATTTTAGGTTGTTGGGTTTTTTCTTGATGGGTTTGGTAACAGTGGTGGGGGTTTGGGTTGTGATCACGGTGGCTGGGCTATGAATTTGGTGGGTCTCAGTGAGTCAATCTTGTGATGATGGGTTGTGATCATGGTGGCTGGGCAGTGGATATCTAGCAGTGATCATGGTCATTGGGTAGTGGGTATTTGGAGGTCGTTGGGTAGTGGGTATTTGGAAAGCTTGATCACTTTGTTCATCTTGGTTCAGAGAAAGAGACAAAGAGGAAGAGAGAGAGAGAGAATAAAAAATAATAAAGAAGGGATATTTAATTGAAGTGGTAAATTTTTTATAAAAAATTTTTTTTTTGAAGTGGTAAAAAAATATCATTGTAGTAGTGGCGGCGGCGGTAGAAGAGTCGGTGACGGCTACGATGGTGGCAGCGGTAGCAGTTGCAATGGTTGTGATTGTTGTTTATTGTAGTGGATATATTATTTTACTGTAGTAGATATATTATTTTATTATGATATTTATATTATTTTATTGTGTTAAAAGCTAAAATTGATCCACCGCTGCAGAATGTTTTATATAGTGAGCAAGTAAAATAGATAAAGTAACTTTTTATGGTGTCAATTAACTAAATTTTTAACCCTATTACTGTGATGCTGAGTTCCCAAATTTGAATGGTTTGCTGAAGCAAATCAAACAATATATATTAAAATAATAACCTACAAGAAGCTCCATGATGCCGCAATGATTTGAGGTCCAAATAGTCACTTCAACGCAAAAGAAACAAAGATTTGTCACCACAACAGTAATTTAAAAGAACCTTAAACTATCAATTTAAACAATATACAATTGAACCCAGTGATTTTGTGCAGTTGAACGACAGCTTTCGTTTGATTCTATGCCTCTCTCTCCCTCTTAAAACTGAGTCCTAAGTTTCTCTTTCCTCTCAATTGGTTCATGTGGGCCTGGCTAGTTTTTTTCCCTTCGTGCCTCACACGTGAGTTGGACGTTAGTTTATTAATTGGAGAATGTGTTTGGATTCAGCTGAAAGTAGCTGCGTCCGCGTTTTGCTACTTTCCTTTTTTTTTTTTTTTTTTTTGCTGCTGCGGAGACAAGCGCGCAGTGCGCGCAGTGTGCGCATACTGTGCGTGCAGTGTGCGTGTATTGTGCGCGCACTGTGTATGTACTTTTTTAGCAATTTTTTATTAAAAATGGATCCCGCAGTACTATTTACACATTTAAAAATTATTTCGCTACAGTATTTTTAGTTTTCAGTTTTCAACAATAAATTCTATCCAAACGGACCCTAACGAATGTAGTGATTTGGCTGAGGTGTGAAGTTCAGGAACTAAATTAACTGAAATAAAAGTTCATGGGTGTGATGACAATAATTCCAAAGTTCAAGGGTGTCAGGGCATTTTTCCCTAAAAAGAGGTTGGCAAGTGGCAAACTGGCAATCCCTAGCTACTACAACAAAACGTAGGAGATTAGCACCAACTTCGTTCTCAGACAGTCAAATCCATTCATTTTAATTTTAAACAAATGCACTTCTACATCTCACCGCGTTCTATAACAATTTTAAATAACATTTAAATTAAAAGACTAATGGTAGTTTTCTTAAAAAAAAATAGAAGGAAAAAAAAGATGACTAATGGTATATTGTATATATATGTAATATCTTCAACCTAGGCACTCTAGTCTGACAATAACTAGAGAGCAATTTGATTTCTTAATTATTAATACTTTAGTGTGCATCTGGGTTAGGATTAAAAATTAAAATTATTTTATTATTTAGTTTATTTTTACTATTATTCATACGCTCCATTGCATTTTTTGGTACTATTCATGAGCCACACTATATTATTTCAACTAATTTTTACATTTTATCTACCGTACTTCAGCAATAATTTTTCAGTTTCAGCAAAATAAGCGGTATCCAAACACACCTTTACTAAACCAACTTATTTTTGCTACTATTCATGGACCCCACACACTTTATGGTACTATTTATGGGTCCCACTGTATTATTTCAATTAACTTTTACCTTTATCTATGGTACTTTCAGCAAAAAATTTTCAGTTTCAGAAAGATAAGCAGATCCCAAACGGACCCTTAATTTTTATTTTTATTTTTTAATTTTAAAACGGACATTACTCACTCCGTGAAGTAGAGCATATTCAGTCCAATTAATGAGAATTCAAGTCCATTTTACTCGGAAAATCTTAATAAATCTTTTTGAGCTGTGGATAAATTTTCATGAAAAAATCATACATAAGTATGTACTCACTTTCCTCAACCAAAAAAAAAAAAAAAAGTTTGTACTCAAAACTAATATTTTCCTTTAAAGAGTTTCAAGTCTTTATTATTTTATTTGTATTTTATTTTAAGAATTTTCTTTCGCGCATGGGAGAGTAGAATATGGGCTAGAATGGAATTAAAAGGATTTTTGAAACTTATTATTTTCATAATATGGGCTAGAATGGCATATGTTTTAACGAATTCTTATTTGAAGTCTCCATAATAACCATTTTTTTTTCCATTAGATACATAGACCCCAATTTATATATATATATATATATATATATATATATATATATATATATATAAAGGCATAATAGCATTTTTCTTAATTATAAAATAAATTTATTTTCACTCCAATCCTAAATTAAATTTTGAATTCTAATTCTCTCAACTACAAAGTCTCTTGATGTCCAATAAAGTTCCAAAGTTTAAATTTTTCCTACATCAATTGCAAATTAGTTGATGTGATGTCCAATAAAGGACAAGGTTTAGAATTCTGCGTACATCAATTACAAACTAGTTGATATGTTGTGTTTATGGTAACACGATGGTCTAAAAAAAAATTAAAACCAATTTTTAGTGTTAAGTTATGGTTTTTCACATAATATTTGTGTTGGCTTTATTCTATGACAAAAAATCTTGTAATTACATTAATTTATTTCCTTGTATTTTATGGGATTTATTGTAATGAATTTAGTA
This sequence comes from Castanea sativa, assembly GCF_040712315.1. Lineage (NCBI taxonomy): Eukaryota > Viridiplantae > Streptophyta > Magnoliopsida > Fagales > Fagaceae > Castanea > Castanea sativa. The sequence continues at coordinate 29,843,636 of NC_134023.1, forward strand.
TTAAGTTGGTAAAAATTGCTCGAGAAGTTGATGTCGCGACTTGGCTCATGAGTGGTGCAACCTACAAAAGTCACATGAGAAACACATGCTAGAAGCTGAAGAGTCAAGTGACAAGCTGTATTTCGCGAATCACTTCATGACTCAGGCCAAGTTGCGAGTAACTCGCGAAACTCTTTGCCTGGAGAATTCAAGTGTAACTTTTCTACCCTTCACTCATACTATTTATACCATCATTACCCACAGTATTGAAGGAGACTATTCAAAAGAAAACCCTAAAGAGGTTTCTACAACACACCAACCATTTTAGAGAAAGCTACTCACCCTTAAGTGAAAATTCCTTTGTAGTTTCTTCTCCTTCCCCTCTCCCATTGTTATACCTTGAGAGGATATTTGTACCAAAACACAAACCTACACCTATTCAGAGTGTAGAGAGTGTTTTAGAGCTTGAGAAGCATTTGAGACTTGCCAAAAGAAGCGGGTTAGGCTTGGCGGATGTAATCAGGCGATATTGCAGGATCCGGATAATTAGTGAAGACAAGACTCCGAGAAGTCCGTTGGTAGCTGGATCTTGGAGGGCTCAAGTACATTAGATAGATTAGGCTTGGAGGGTATTTTTGATATTCATGTACTCCAACTTATTCACTAGTGGATCGATTTCGACTTGGAGGGTCGTAGAGAGATTTTTCGCTGAGTTCTTCGGTTTCTTCTTTGACAACACATCACCGTCTTATCTTGTGTTTGCATCTCTCTTCTTTTTATCTTTGTGCTTTACATTTATTGTTTATTGTACATGTTTACACACTAGAGTAGTTCCGGTTTATTGCGCTTCATTTACTCGTGTTCCTTACTTAGATAAGTTAGAGTAAAAACAATTTAGTCGTAATTCAAAATTGGGGGTCTCAACAAGAAATAGTGTTTCACATTATTTGAGCTTTCAATTGGTATCAGAGCGGGGACACTTGTTTTAGTTTAAATACTTTAAGTGTGATCGTTGACCCTTTGTGTTTATTGCCATGGATAGTGCTTTGTATGCTTCTTTGCATATTTTGGATAATGTTGAATGTAACATGCCATGTGTTTGTAAAAATGCCTCTATGAGTGTTTATCCTCATGCTTGTGATGACATGTTATATGACTCATTGGGTGTTGTTAAAATTCTAAACGTCAAACTCTTGTTGAGCCAAGTGTTTGATTGCTGAGCCTATTGCTAAAAAGGGAGAAAATCTTTGTTGCAATCATGTTGTGTTACCCGATTTTGTGCTTATTGTGAGTTCTACCTCTAAAGACAAATCAATGTACATTCCTCCACACAAAAGAAATCAAAAAGTGGAAAGAAAAACTCTTAAGCCAAAGCCTTCGTTTAGGTCTCATCTTAGGGATTTGAATGGATTTAAGTTTGTTCTCACTTGCCACCATTGCGGTGTGATCTATCACATAAGACCTCAATGTTTCATGTTGAAGAGAGAACAAAATCATGTTGCTAGATCCCTCCCTAAAAGGCTTAGTGGACCTAAATACATTGTTTGTCACCACTGTAGTGCTTTTGATCATCTAAGACCTCATTGCTTTAAGTTTCAAGCTCTTAATAGAATCAAAAGAAAAGAGAAACTTGAGCTTCTTGGAAGTTGTGCTATGAAAGCAAAACCGGTTTTGGGGGAAACTTGCATGTTGCTGAAACAAGTTGTTAATGCTCTTAACTCATTGTCTATGTGCATCTCCAGTTCTCATTCTTCCAACTCTCGTCTCACTTCTCAAGAGACACTTATTCCAAACAATTATTCCATTTGGATGAGGAAGAGTTCTTATGGTTGAGCTTATGCACTTTTGGTCCTTGATCTAATTCTTTCGATCTTTGTAAGACTCTTCATGCATTAGATACTTCATTATCATGAATTTGTGCATCATGCATCTCTTTATATGCATTGTTTTTGTTTTTGTTGTTGGTCTTACTTTATTGCATTTGTTTTGTGTGAGTAAAAATCCAAAAACACATAAAAAAAAAGTGAAAAATTCAAAAAGTTTGATCATGTTTGCTTGAGCACATATCACATGTGAGTTTGGCCTAGTACCTCTGTACTAATGGCGTAGTACATTTATGAGCTTAGCTTGTTATGTATGCACATTTTAAGTGTGAGTGAAATCTAGAAATCTATGTTTGATTGTTGTAAATAGATCTTCAAACTTTTCATGAATGTCTAGCCAATAGTCTTGTTTGATCTTGATACATGTGTAGACTTGATCCTATATATCTCCTTACATTTATTTTTATGTCAAAAAGCTCTTCAAACGTCAATATCTAAAAAGAGAAAGAGCTGAAAAGTCTTTTTTCGAAAACTAGTTTGACTAGGAAAAGGTGGAGAAATATAAAAAAATTTATAAAAATATAAAAAAATTTATGGCATCGTTGCTCAAAAATTGAGTTGGACTGATCAAAAAGTATGAAAAATGGAAGTTAAATGAAAAACTTTCAATCAATGTAAACACTTTAGTAAGGGGTCATATATGTTCATTTCTACTAGTAAGATAGGTCACTTGACTTTGTGCTATTTGTGCATAACTTGATTGAATTGATCATTGAAACTTCATGGTAGACTATAGACTAGTTCATACTTGATTCACACACACAACTCACAAGTCTAATGTTCTATCAATGTCTATTGCATTTGTGTGATTGTACATGTTCAAATGTGATTTGGGTATGCTCAATTGCTTGTTGATTAAACTCAAAAAGATTTTTGAGTGTTTCATGTGTTTCTGGAAGTGATTTTTGTCACTTTGGTTCTTAAAGTTTTTCTCAAAATGCTAAATTTTTAGTGTTGAAAATTTGTTTTTGGCCTTTTTGCGAATGCTTTAGTGAGTGGCCCCACTCGTGAAATTCCTAAGAAATTTCAATTTCTTAAAAATTTCAAGCAGAGAGTTTTGCGAGTCCCTCACGACTACTTTGTGACTCAGAATCAACCTGTGAAAATCTGCCCTATGCATTTGTACATTTCGTGAGTAGGCTCGCGACTGGCTTACGAGTCACTGACTCGCAAAATGCAGAAAAAGACAGTTTTTAATGGGCTCAAAATGCTAGTTTTCAAAATCCTTGTCTTTTTGCACTCCGTAACTCTCACACATAAAAACTCACCTTTTCCTTCAAAACTAAACCAAACTTCATTGGATTTCATCTCTAAGACTTAATTAATGTAATTTCTAACCTTTTTTATCTTCCAAATGCATTAATTTTGTCTTAGATTTCTTAAAACCTAAGGTTGGGTTTATTTGTGTGTTTGGGTTGGAAAATGATGTAGGACACAATTTACTGTTTATTGATTGTAATTTATTATTTTTGGTATTTTTATGTAAAAACGTTATTTTAGGTTTAGGTGATTTATTTCCTTATTTTTAGGTGTATTTAATGCTTTTTAGGTCAAATTTGATTCCTGATATGGTAAGGTATAAATTAGAAGTTATTTTAGAATATATTTTCTTGTCTGTCAAGTTTTATGGAGCTCTTAAATAGGCTCTTAAGTCTATAAACGTTTTTAAATATTATTATATTATTGAATAAAAATCAGAAAAGGTGAGGCTTTGCCCTTCTTTTGGTTCTTCAAGAACTGTGAACTTATCACGGATTCTTCCTTGTGGCGTTCAAACTTTATACCTTCGGTTCGTGATTCTTTATAATCATTGGGTCAAGGTCAATTTATACCTTTGGTTCGCATTTCGATTATAAACGTTGTGTCAGGATTTCTATCAAAAATCTGAATTTTAGCTTTCTTGGGCAAGTATTCCAATATTTTTGTTGGGTCTCATAGCATGTCGATTGAGGTTCGCATCATTTGGTATTAAATATTCCAATATTTTTGTTGGGTCTCAAAGCGTGTCGATTGAGGTTCGCATCATTTGGTATCAGAGCACAGGTTCTAAAATTAGTTTTCTATCCTTTTATCTTTTGTTTCCTGTTATCATCCAAAAAAAAAAAAGTGAAAAGAAAAATTGAAAAAAAAAAGAGATGGTAATTATTGGGAACATAGTGGAAGATTCAATTGAGGTCAAATATGAGGATGAGTCCACAACTCACAATACTCAAGTCTCAGTTGATTTGTTAAAGATGACTATACAATATGTTGATTTTCTTGAAGTAGAAAATTTTAATTTTATTATCAACCCTTTGTTGATTGATGTTGCAAATAAATTGAAAGTAGATGAGAAGAAATTTTCTGTTACACTTTATGAAGGATTCAAGTTTCACAACCGGATCAAGTCATTAAAGCTTTCAAAGTATTTGTTTATTTGGAGCGGAAGATTTCAGATTTCAAAGATGAACTCGAGGACGAGTTTGTTTCAAGTGGAGGGGTCTGATGTAGGACACAATTTACTGTTTATTTATTGTAATTTATTATTTTTGGTATTTTTAAGTAAAAACGTTATTTTAGGTTTATGTGATTTATTTCCTTATTTTTAGGTGCATTTAATGCTTTTTAGGTCAAATTTGATTCCTGATACTGTAAGGTATCAATTATGAGTTATTTTAGAATATATTTTCTTGTCTGTCAAGTTTTATGGAACCCTTAAATAGGCTCTTAAGTCTATAAACGTTTTTTAATATTATTATATTATTGAATAAAAATCAAAAAAGGTGAGGCTTTGCCCTTCTTTTGGTTCTTCAAGAACTGTGAACTTATCAGGGATTCTTTCTTGTGGCATTCAAACTTTATACCTTCAGTTCGTGATTCTTTATAATCATTGGGTCAAGGTCAACTTATACCTTTGGTTCGCGTTTTGATTATAAACGTTAGGTCTGGGTTTCTATCAAAAATCTGAATTTTAGCTTTCTTGGGCAAGTATTCCAATATTTTTGTTGGGTCTCATAGCGTGTCGATTGAGGTTCGCATCATTTGGTATTAAATATTCCAATATTTTTGTTGGGTCTCAAAGCGTGTCGATTGAGGTTCGTATCAGGAAAACTTAATTTTTGCAAAATATTTTCCATTTTGTTGTGTAAGCTTAGTCCCATTTTGTCTATTGTTGATTGTGTTGGCCCCTTGTGGTATTTTAACATGTGTTTAAGGGTAGATTTCACCATGTTCATGTGTTGTTCATCATATGTATAGTGTGTGCATATTAGGTGTCTAATAAAATGACTCTATGGTATTTTTTCATACGCTTGGACTCCGATAAGTACCAAACTTTGGGGTTTTTCACGTTTCCTCATTAGGAACATGTTTGGTTTATTGGTTGTGTATTTTACACACCTTGCCCCACATGAGCATTTCTCATGCTTTGGTCATGCATTGCACATAGCCACCTCTTACTCGCACCTTTGATACCCTTGTCATGCATTGGTCTATATCTTGTTTCCTTATCCTTAACATGTCATGTTTACTTTATGCTTTGTAGCATTTTTTTTATAAATGTTTTATCTTTTGTTTGAACTTCATTTTTTCATTCATCTTGTACCCCTCATGCATCATTATTCTTGTTCATATCTTCTTTCTTTTCCCTCATTCTTTTTGGCCCCTTTGTCTATTTGTGTCAAAAAGGGGGGGAGTATATTAGAGAGTATACCAGAGAAATTCTTTTCTTGGGCACATTCTTAAGGGGAGAAAGTCTTAGGGGAGATTCATATACTAAGGGGGAGAAAACATTGTTTTATAAGAAAACCTTGTTTTGTTATGTTTTACATTATATATATTTTTTATTTCTTTCTTTATGGTGCTTTGAGTTACTTTTAGTATATATGCTTTGTTGTTCTCATCGCATCGTGTTTGTGTGTTGGACATACATATATCCTTATGCTATTGTGTTTTGTTGATTGCATGTTTAAATGGTCATTTTCTTTGCTAAGTGATCATTGTGATCATTTTCATATGATTGTTTTGTATTTGATCAAGTTGCTCATATGTATTATATCATGTTTACTTGATCGCTATTTACTTGTTTCATTATACTTGTCCTTTATTACTTGCTTTGCCTTTAGGGTCTAATATGTTTTGTGCAAGTGTTTTATGATACAAGTATTTTGTTCTAAGTTCATCATAGGTTTTAAATTTAGGAGTGAATAAATTTTGTCATTGTTCCCAAACTCATGTTTAAGTCTAGAGTTTGTTATAGGGTGTTTTTGTCATGGAATAGCCAAAGGGGGCTACGGTTTTTCACATAACATTAGTGTTGGCTTTATTCCATGACAAAAAGTGTTGTAATTGCATTAATTTATTTCCTTGTATTTTGTGGGATTTATTTGTAATGAGTTTAGTAGTAAGTTGGTGAAGATTGCTCAAGAAGTTGATCTCGTGACTTAGCTCGCGAGGGTTGCAACCTGCGAAAGTCACATGAGAAGCACATGTTAAAAGCTAAAGAGTCAAGTGCTAGGCTGTATTTCGCGAGTCACTTTGCGAATCAGGCTAAGTCGCGAGTGACTTGCAAAACTCTCTGCTTGGAGAATTTTAGGTTTGAATTTTCTACCCTTCTCCTATACTATATACCTCCATTGCCCAAAGTATTGTAAGAAGACTATTCAGAAGAAAACCCTAGAGATGTTTCTACAACACACCCACCATTTTAAAGAAAACTACTCATCTTTAAGTGAGATTTCTTTTGTAGTCTTTTCTCATTCCCCTCTCCTATTAATATACATTGAGAGGAGATTTGTATCCAAATACAAACCCACACCTATTCAGAGTGTAGAGAGTGTTTTGGAGCTTAGGAAGCATTTGAGATTTGCCAAAAGAAGCGAGTGAGGCTTGGCAGATGCAATCAGGCGGTATTGTGGGATCCGAATAACTAGTGAAGACAAGATTCCAAGAAGTCTGTTAGTAGTTGGAGCTTGGAGGGTTCAAGTACATTGGGTAGATTAGACTTAGAGGGTCTTCTTGATATTCGTGTAATTCAACTTATTCACTAATGGATCGATTTCGACTTGGATGGTTGTAAAGAGGTTTTTCGCTGAGTTCTTCGGTTTCCTCTTCGATAACACATCGTCGTGTTATCTTGTGTTTGCATCTCTCTTCCATTTCTCTTTGTGCTTTATGTTTATTGTTTATTATACATGTTTATGCACTAGAGTAGTTCCGGTTTATTGTACTTCATTTACTCTTGTTCCATACTTAAATAAGTTAGAGTAAAAACAATTTAACCGTAATTTAAAATGGAGGATCTAAACAAGTAATAATGTTTCACACTATTTGAGCTTTCAGTTAGTTTTATCGTAATTTCCTAATAAAAAACAATCATTATAAATCAAACACGACAGATATAATGTCTTTCAACTTGATCTTTGATTGATTGGGATAATGTGACAACACAATTCATTTCTAAAGAACAAAATAATATTCTGAAAGGTATATAGAAAATGATATTATTACCGTATGCTCTTAAGGCATATACTAGTAAACTATTTGATAGTTTTTTTTTTAATTTTACATAAAACGTTTTTTAAAATAGGTGATTAATTATCTGAACCCATATAGAAACGCCAATCATTTTCCTCTAGAGAAATAATTAAGAACATGGATAAATAATAGACAAAGATACTTTATAGATTTGTTAAAAAAGAAGATACTTTATAGATTTGCAATAAAAATACAAAACATATCTATGAACTACGATGTATTTTCTCAAAAAAAAAAAAAAAAAAACTAAAACTATGATGTCTTCTTCATGTTTGGGAGTGCTATTCACATAGTGATCAATCAACATCACCGTAAGCAAGGGGTTAGACATGACTCGAGCGAACTACGTCAGGCGCATAAGCGGAAAAACTCTTATCTCAAATTCTCCATCCAAAATATTTCACAAGGAGTGTAAAATGTATGAATACATTGGACGCTCAGAGCAGATTAAGCAAAAAAAAAAAAAAAAAAAGTGATGAGACAGGAGAATCTTCAAGCCTTCTTCCGCGTTGTTCCTCAGTCCTTGTAGGAGAGAGAAAATGATATCATATGTAATGTGAGTGAGTTTTATTTGCAACCCTTTTTGTGGGTTTGAAGCAGTCAGCAAATAGACCTTTTCTCAATCTATACTATTATAATCCCCTTACAAGAAACTGGTCCTTTTGCGGAAAAACCTCCTTACTCGGTTTTCTTTGGTCAAACTTGTCTCTTTTCCTTCTCTTTTCTCTCCTTATATCATCCCCTTCCTCCCAAGTTCTTCACTAAAGAAAATATTTTCGCTTTCCTTGTAGTATACATTAGCTTTCAGTTCTCACCTCCTTCACAGCTCTTACCCTTTAACATCAATTCAAGATTTGGAGCTTCTAGTTACCATTACTACCACATTTCATAGCCCATCTTTTACTTAGCCATTAATCATTCCAACCCATTTGCTATCCCATCTCATTTCATCTATACAACAACACATTTGATAGCCTACTTGGGTGTCATGCAAGTTATTTTCATGTTTGCAGCTTCTGCTTCAACAATTTTCAGCCTCACCATATCCCATTTTGAACTTCCTTTTTGGACATCGTTATATAAATTTCATAGCCTTGAATGTTCCTCCTTCACGTGCTATAGACCATTGTACCTTGCTTGCCCTCCATCTCCGCAATCCCTACTGTTCTTAAGCTAAAGCTGTGTCAATTTTTTTTGAGCATTTTTCCTAATTGAAATGGCCATGGAATGGGAGCAAAAGACTCTGATCAGTGAACTGAATCAAGGGAAAGAGCTAGCAAAGCAGCTTATGAATCATCTTAACCCTTCTTCGTCGCATGAAACGCGTGAATGCTTAATTGAGAAGATACTTTCTTCTTATGAAAAAGCACTTTCAATGATAAATTGGGGTGCTTGTGTAGGAGAGCCCAAATCCACCATCAACAATCTTGAATCGCCTAGTTCTTTTGCCATTACTAGCCCAAGAAGTGAAGGCTATGAACAAGACTCTAAGCACAAAGATGTCTACAAGAAAAGGTGAAAATTAGACCTCAACCAACAATTATTAGTTCTACTTAAGTTAGCTTAGGTACGTTTGAATGTGAGGGTTTGCTAATCTTAAATGTATTTGTGTGGTACAGAAAGACATTGCCCCGATGGACAGAGCAAGTGAAGGTTTGCTCCGGGACAGGGCTAGAAGGCCCTCTTGATGATGGTTATAGCTGGAGAAAATATGGGCAGAAAGACATCCTCGGAGCTAATTTTCCTAGGTAAGAAAGTTTTTGCCTTGGTGCTCTCTAATCATTGATGTATGTATGAAGTAAAAACTGAAAAAAAGCCTAGATTTTCGTTATATTTTGTCTTGAAAAAATATATGCATAGTTGACATGTGATATACGTGATGTTGTGGAGTTGTCCAGTCGACCTTTAAGTTACAAACATCTATTGTCTTATCCAAAGTAGCTAGGAACGCCTATTGTTTGGAGCCACACAAGCCTTTGGCTCTTTAATCATTGTGATTAAAGAAAAAAAATGATCTAAAGTTGTTGTGCTTGAACTTATCCAAAGGCTTCCTGGAGGATACTTATATACACTGTCCTATTGGGTCATTAATATACGAGTTGGGTTCAAGTTACACTTGATGTAACTCTAAGTAATATTATACCACTCAATATTTTTTAATTAGATGCAAATATTGACAAATCCACCGTTAGATTACATTATTTTTGTATATTCTTTATGCTTGCAAAATTTCAAGGTGATCAAATATTAATAGCCATGTTATCAATCAATTGTTAAAATTCAAATTTTTGTAATTTAAAATAATGTATAAAAGATGAGTTTATGGATCAAATGGTAAAGAGCATCTGATTGATATGAAAATTGGCATGCATGTTAAGAACATATAGAACATGTAATTCAACGGTTGGATTTTCAAAATATTAATTCAATAACAAGTTATTGGGTGGTGTAACATTACTTAGAGTTACACCAGGTGTAACTTGAATCAACTCTCTCTATATATATATATATATATATATAACTGTTCTATTGCAGGCTCTGATCAAAGTACTGTCTTGGTTTTATTTCTGGCAGCTAGCGTAATGTGGGTGGTTTTCTTTTTTTTTTTTTTTTTAAGTCAAGAAGGGTAGAAAATATTTTACGGAGAGTTTAAAAAAAGCTGTTAAAAAATCAGGGCTCGTTTGACACATTAATTATAATACACTTCAATATATTTTAAACAACATTATATATATTTTTATATACTTTTTCACCTTCACGTATATCAAAAATATTCAAACAACATAACTCAAACTACTCTCTTAAACACCCACTTAATAATTTTTTTATTTTTTTATAATTTTTTTAAATAGAAAATATTGATAAAAATATGTTAGTATGCGTCGGGACACCCATTGGATTCTCTGTACATGTGAAAATACTAAAACCCATTAACAAGTGGATTGATGTTTCATTAAAAAAAAAATTACAGTTGATTGATGGACTAAATTTTCTGGCTGTAGCTAATTATATGTGGCCCGAAGCTTGCACAATCATTTGCAATTTTGAATACCCTTTTTAACAGTATTTAGAGATAATAAAACTGGTCTATTCAGCACAAGAAAGAAAAAAGAAAAAGAATAAATCTAAGTCCTAGTCCAAGATGTCCAGCTAGCTAGCGTCTCTGAAACATTTGGATTTTGGACCACAATAGTACAGTACAGTGTTTTGTTGTGCCATTACTCCCCTCCATTTTGTCAAAAACTTTACACATATTTATGACAATTTCAAAGAAATTTTCTTGTCACATTTTTGTAACCCATAGTTATTTCTATTGCAGGGGTTATTATAGATGCACTCATCGACATTCACAAGGCTGTTTAGCCACAAAGCAAGTTCAAAGATGTGATGAAGACCCCACTATTTTCGAAGTTACCTATCGAGGTCGTCACACTTGTAGCCAAGCATCTCATTTAAACGTGGCATCGGCATCAGTAAAAGAAAACAAAAGAAAGTTTCAACCCCAACAACAGTCACAGGAAATAGTGTTCAATTATGGAGGTGGGCTTAAAAGTGAGGACTTGGAAATTAGAGAGGATGACATATTTCCGTCCTTTTCTTTCCCTTCTACACCAATTGGATCAGAAAATGCTGATAATAATATTTTCTCGGAGTCCATAATGTTGGAGAACAATTTTATGGGGAGTTTTTCTCCAACATTTATATCACCAGCAACATCTGAATCCAACCTGTTTTCACTGTCTCCATGCCACATGAACAGTTACGGACTTGGCCACAATATGCAAACATCCGAATCTGATCTCACTGACATAATTTCTGCCCCGACTTCTGTCACCAATTCACCAATTGGGAACTTGGACTTTTCACTAGATAAGGTGGACATTGACCCAAATTTCCCTTTTGACAACCCGGAATTCTTCTCCTAAGTGTTACCTCATTAGCCACAATTAACACTCCCCACCCAAAAAAATAACAAAAACCAAACAAAGAGGTTCGCAAATTTGGTGGATTAGGCAATGCTTTTGCATCATATTCAGCGTCGAAAGAGAGATCACGAATGTTCATATGAGTGATGACCAAAGTTGTATTGAATGTCTCTATGGTGATAGTCATGAGAATTTTCACTTGCTTAGCTTTTTAAAGTATTGGAGAATGTGTAGGAGTAGCTCCTCATGTCAAATTTTTTTTTTTTTTTTTCCTTCAAAATCCTCTATACTTCGGTTGTAAACTCGTTAGTGATTGACCATAGCCCAAAAAAGGGAGGAAAAAAAAAAAAAAAAAAACCTCGTTAGTGATTGATTTCCCCCCTTCTTGGGTTCAAGCACTAAAAAATCTGTTTAAAGAAAGAACATTGATTTCTTGGGTAGTTTAAAATGTTATTTAAAGTGCCATTCATTGTGTTGATGTTTCTTATAAATTTTGCATCCGGGCTTGTATGGGGCAAGGATCATACTCTCTTCCCTACCCTGTTCCTGAACCCCACATGGGATAAAGTTTGTTCCCACACAACTGTCCCTCCCCCCCCCCCCCGTTTATTTTTTTCTTTAATTGCTAATCATTGCTTGAATTTAAATATGCTTATCATGTGACGTTTAATAAAATCATAACCTAAATCTAATGCATAGTCATATTATTAGATGCATGATTATGCTAATCTATGTTATCAAAAATAAACATTTTATGCAATTCAACCATGAAAATTATATACAACTGAGGTCTATACCATCATTCATGACCTCTTTCAACTTATATTATGGTGGATTTCCCCTACCAATATGAAGTTCCTTTATGTGTTTGCCTCTTTGGATCTATCCACAGATCTTTCACTTGATTGTTTGAGGTGGTTGTGTGTGTGTTTGGATAGGGACGGAACAAGGTGGGGCCAAGCTCCCCTTGGATCCAAAATTTTTAATTTTTTTTGGTTATGGTATATTTTATTTTTGTAGTTGGCTCCATTTCAAAACTTTATGCCCCTTCTCCCCAATCAGCCTAACTAATTTAACCCAAATAGCAACTATCTAATTTAAAAACAATAAAAAATCATGTGTTATTGGAGAAGTTAAAACTAATTTTTTTGCAACTATGGTAAACTGGTATAAATACCAGTTGATTGTAGCTAGTTGTTAAAAATAAAATAAAATATTTTATTACGATTATATCTCTTCCTTCAATTAAAAAACTCAAATTCTCTCTCTTCCTTTATTATTTTAGTGAGTTGTTTATATTATTTTAAATGAACTAATGAAGTGATAAAAAAAAAAATTGACATTTGGTGTATTATAAAGTGAGATGGTAAAATAGATAATGTAACTTTTTAAGGTGCTAAAAGCTAAAATTTTAACACTACCACTGTGAATGCTCTAACTTAAAAAAAAAAAAAAAAAAAATCCTAACAAGCCCAGTATTAAAAAAATTAACTTTTATTTATTTATTTTTGTCTTTGTTGGTAGATGATTGCATCTTAATGTATTTAGAGAAAACGATTTTGTTTATTTATAATTTTTTAATACTATATGGATGCCTATGTTAGGATGTGTGCCCTTAAATCCTATTATATGATGATATGTATGATATTGTGTTTGACTTAATATTATGATCAATAAAGTTGTTTTATTATTATCTAAAATAATGGTAACATGAATATTGGGACATTATCATATAGTCCATGAGATGTATAGTATGTGATTTATGTGATTTAGTCACAGAAGATACAAATCACAAGTTTTTTGTAAACTTAGAATTTATAGTTTATAGTTGGTGATGAAATTGGGCATTTCATCTGCGAAGACTATAATGTATCAACTAAGATGATTTGTCTTGATCATGGAAGTGGAGATTTCTAATTGATATGTTGATATGTTTTAAGAGTTAAGACATATTGAACTGGATCGCTGTGAGATTTATTATTCTCCTAACGACTGTCAAATGAATAATAAATCTCACGACTTCTATTTGCATGAACTCTTAATCCTGAGAGGATAATGGACCTAATCATGAAGTGTAGGTTGCTTTGATATATCAAGAGTAAGATCTAAAGTAATGGTCAAAACCTAAATATGTTGGGCAACCACATTTGGTGTTGATGGAACATATATTCTCAAGATGAAATTCATAATCTCTTAACGGAGATATAAAATATTCCCTTGAGATAAGTTTAATGGGTTTGGTTATTTAGAGTGTTAGGTCTAACCACTTTAGTAAGAAGTTACTAAAGTATATATTTATGAAATTGGATTTCATAAATATATGATGAATAATCTTAAAGGATTAAACTGGATACTCAAGGGTAAGATGTAGTAATTTACAAAGTGGCAGTCTATATTTATGATTTTGTATTACTACGAATATTTTATGAAGAGGTTGCATGTACAATAAAGTCTTGGAATATAATTTATTAATAAGGCCTAGAGTGAAATTATATTTATATAGTAGTATTAAATATAATTAATGGTAACTTTGGACTTGTCAAGAGTTGACGAAAAAGCCCAAGGCCCATTAGAGCTAGTGTCTTATTGGTCCCTTTTGGTCCCATTCCAAGTTACACACTAAAGCCCAATTAGAAAGGCCCAATAGGCTAGTTCAATTAGATAGTCAGTTAGTTATAAAGGGAGAAACATACGGAATTTTCATTAGTGATATAAGAAATGGTGTGTATGTGAGAGTGAGACACTTTCATTCTCCCTTTGAAAACTGATTGAGAGACCGCATATCTTGGGCGTAAAGTGGAATTGGAGTGAAGATTAAAAGTATTCCTGAGTACTTCAATCTTTGGTTTTGAATTTCACCACACCAAGGTACGCTATCTTGTTCTTAAATTTTGAAATTTACATAGTGCACGTTATTAATCATGAATGAAATAGATCCTTGTTTGTTGCTTCCGCTATGTGTTTTGTATGAGATACAAAACCAATTTTTCCAACAGCCTATATGTAGGTTTATTTTTTATTTTTTTTTATCCGGCAATTTTCCACATTAGCATTAATTAAATTAAAAAAATAATAATAATAATTAGCAGCCCAAATTTTTTTTCACAATCGTGAAAAGCAAACCTGATACCCACAATCCCAACTCTAAAAATCAATCCTAAACACCATCTTCTTCTCCTCTCTCTTCTTTAAAACCGATACTTCCCTAAAACCTTCTCTTCTTGCCACCCTTGGAAACCAAATTTAATCATAAATCTATATCTCCAATATTCCTCCCCAACGCAAACCCTATACCTAAGGCAGTCAATGTGCTAGGCCTATGCAGGAGTTTCCTAGGTCTCCCTTCTTAGCCTCTTTTCTCCATGGATGGATTCAGCCTCAAAGCTGATTAGGTAAAATAATTCTCCCTCTTTCATTCTCTTTCCTATTCGATTGATCTGCTTCTCAAGAAATTCTTTCTCTACGATTTTCTTTAAATCTTATTTTTTGAGTTTCAGTTTTAGATAATGATGATGATGCCAATTACTCAGTCCCGACGACAAGTGAATCCTAGTAGAGGTGTGGTTGCCTTTTCGGTTGTCACCGCTAGCATCACCAGGTCTATCTCTATCTCTCTATCTCTCTTTTTCTTCTTTTTCGGTTATCACCCTACAAGTTTTGCTTTAGCTTCAAGCTCTGCTTGATTTTGATATTTAGGTTTTTTTAGCAGATCTGATTTGGCTTTGCTTAGATTGACCAGTTTAGTTCTAGAGTTACATGAACCAAGTACATAGGCCAGTGGTGCTGATAATACTTATAGTCTCAATGACAATGTGGAGGAGATCTTTGTTGCACTAATCTATATTTTTATCACATGTTTGGCCTGTTTAGAGAGGCCAATGCAGTCATGCCATTGGAGTTCATGCTGTAGGTTTTGGCAAAAGCCATGGTATTTTTTTAATGGTTTTTTAGTTTCTATGTTTTTTAAAGGCCTAAGAATGGGCCTAGTGATTAATTTTTTTTAATTATTTGGATTAAATTTCAAAATTTAAATGGATTATTTGGGCTAAATTTATTTCATTAAAGGGTCACTCTAAATTTATTTTGTTTGACTGATAATCTATTTAAGTTTTGCCACTCCTGTAAGAGTCTTTCCTTCTCCATTTGTTTTATCTCTAATTTCTTTTTTTCTTTAAAAAAAAAAATTGAAGTATTTAAATTGTGGTTTCAGAATTTTTAGTGATATATATGGGTTGTGCATTGTAGATAGATTTTGTTTATGGGGTTCAATAAAAATCTTAGGCGTGATTGATTTGATGCTATATAGTTATTGGTTTTGTCTTGGAAAATCTTTATATTTTTGTCGTTAGTTCATTTGATTTTTGAAAATTTTAAGCATGCTTACCATCAAAGAGCCCCACATGGTTGATTTTATGCTAAATAGTTATTGGTTTTGTTTTAGAAAATCCTTAGATTTTTGTTGTTAGTTCATTTGATTTTTGAAAATTTTAAGGAGTGGATTATGAACAAAACTTTGTAGAGTTGTGTTACACAATAATAGATGGTTGCTGAGGAGCTTTTGTATACAGAGAACTAATTGTGTGTGAAGGTATACAGTCAATGGATAATTTTGATAGAGGAATTAGACATATTTTTGGACAGGTACAATACTTTGTCTTATTTTACACTTGGTAAAGGTACGATATAACACATATTGTTATTCTGAGCATGTTTGATGTCCTTAATTGTGTCTTCATCATCATTACAAAATAAACATTGAGCACTAAATACATGTTTTATCAAGCAGAATAAAGAAAAGACCTAATCAAATCACATTTTGATGATTGCATTTGTCATCCAATTATGCAAAAGAGAAGTAGTGATTCTGCATGTATATTTAAAGTTATAAGCTTAAGTATTATAGCTAAAATTATAATTTCCCACTTGAAAGCCCATGATAGTGCATTGGTTTTTGGGTTTTATTGAAAATTTAGGAGAGGCCTCATAATTGTATACCCACCCAAAAGTAAATCCTTGAGGATTCATATAGTCAAAGACCTCAATAAAAACTATAGCCAAATGCATATCATTTGGGCCAAGGGTGTGAGACCACTTGATAAACATGTTTGTGCATGATAATTTTAACATACATAAGGGCTCTTATGTTTAAGTTGGAGGTGATGCTTGCAATTGATACAAGTTTGAATTCTTCTAGAGGCCTTCATTTTTCTTCATTTAAATTAGTCAGCCTCCCTTTGCCTTTCTTTACGATTCTTGGTTGATATAGCTCTAGGATATTTAAATTACTACTACACAAATTTGAATAGTGGAAAACATTCATATTTTCAATTTTGAATAGGGATATTTTATGACAAAATTAAGTTTTAAAAAACTAACAAACATTTAATTTTGAACTTGAACTATTCTTAAAATTTGTTTTTACCAACGTCATGGCTTCAATTATTTTTGTTTCGACTTAAATTTTTATTCAGATAGATATTATTTTTCTTATTTGGCTAAAGGTTACCCCAAACCAATGCAATACAACTAGGAGCATTGTAATGTAATTCTTGATAAATTTATATGGTGTACACAATGCCTCAATCCATGTAAGACCTGATGATGTGGAGGTTATTAATGTTTGTGAGCTTGCCACTGAGTGGCACAAGACTTTCCACTATATGTGATTTAGTCAGTTATCATTGTTATGATATCTATCCCTAATGCTGTAGTGTTTGATATTTACATACAAGAGTTATTTGATAATTGATATTGAATATAACTAATATTGGATATGAGTTGCTTCTCTCTCTCTCTCTCTCTCTCTCTCCATTCAAATTGTACTCTTTTGATATTTTTTCCTTCAGCTCTTATTTTATGATTTTATTGTCATCATGCAAAATATGAGTATAATGTAATATTCTTAGTTATTCTATCATCTTGCAATAACTGATGTGCAGCAATTTAATGTTGTTAAACTATGCATGGGAAGAGAAAAGAGGCAAACCCCTTCACCCTCAAAGTGTTCAACAAAATGCCTGGTTCGAGGCATGACTTATAAAGATAGTTTTTGACCTTAACATAGTCCAAGTTTGTTTTGGATTTTTTTTATCAATGAATAACTAATGGACTAAGAAAGCTAAGTTATAATCTATAATCAATTCAATTTAGTAGATTCTTTTTTAATTCTCAAATATAAAATTGCTTGCTTATTTGTCTTCCTTGATTTTGTACTCAACCGTATGATAGGCCAAAAACGTATTGACTCCTTGTGATGAATTAACTAATTAATTAGCCAAGTGAATTAATTAGGTTCAATTGCATGCAATAAGTGTGGAAGCACAAACAAATCACCAAATAACTAAATATGCAGTGGAAATTAAATGACACGGTGATTTGTTTACAAATGGGGAAAATCTATCCAGCAAAAACCTCACTGGGTGATTTTAAGGTCACCACTCTAGAGAATCCACTATTATCAAAACAAGCGGTTATAAGTAAAGGAATCCCAGTACCTTATACCAACTTACAGTTAAATCCTTACCCCAATACCCAATTGGACTTGTTCTATAGTGACAATCTCTCCTTTTCAATGCACGACTCCCAGTACGTGACTAACTAAAAGATGCGCGGATCCCAGTACGCGACTTGATCACCAACTTGAGAAGAATGTTGGCTACAAAGTTCTTCTATTCTTCAACACATGAAGATCACGAAGTTGCTTGGTCACAAAACCTTATGGTATACAAATACAGCAGCTTCTTCATGAACTAGGGCAAACTAGGTTTCCAATCACACTTGAGGAATTATGCTCTTGTGCAATTGTGCTCTTGGCTGTGCAACTTGATACGGCCTTTAAAATAATCCTTATATATGTTTAGGATTGTGAGAAAAGAAAGCCCAAACACATACTCACGAATTGGATGAAAATCAGTCTAGAAAAACTCGACAGATACCTAGCTATCAAGCCTCGAGCTTAAACAACTAGTTTTAAACCTCGATAGATGCCAGCTGTCGAGCTTTAATGAACAACACTTTTTCACTTGTTTCTTGGATAGACTTGCATGGTTTTAACACTTGAACTTGAAACCTTGTTTCTTGAAGCATTAAACACATCCTAGATCTACCTAATTACAATTAAAGTGCATTTTGTCAAAGGATTAGCCAATACAAAAAAATGTTGACATATGTTCCTAACATCCAATCACGTATGTCTTAACAATATCCCCTTTTGGAAATCCGTGACAAAACCACAACAAAAAAATGAACATATGAGAGGAGTCATAAATCACTCAACTCATACTCACTTGTTGAGTACAATAAAATATATCCTAAAACAAACTCTTGAAAAACTTTGCAAGAAGAGAGTTCATGGCAAGTAGACTTTGACAACCTATATTTCTGAACCACTTAAACAAAACTCATCAAGGCATCTTTGTGTGAAACATGAATAAAATATTGCATGCAATTAATAAGAAACATGTGTATAAAGAGAGAAAAGAAACAACATATGGAGAGATAGGTGAAAGAACTACAATAACAACATCAAATGTATATATATCCAAAAAAAAATAATACAAGGTTTGCTATCACAAGATCTAAGGTACAAAAAGAATGTATCTACATCCCTAAAAAATATGAACACTCCCTCTAACAGAAACCTCCTATACTAACCCTACCCTTATGAGTATGACTACTCTCATCCCAAAACTAATCCCCCTTTTTGACATGAGTGACAAAGGGTAAAAGTGTCAAGTAGACATCTCGTCATCACCGGAAGAGCTAGCATCACCATCATCGTCCTGATCCTCAAAAGCCTCTAGAGTAGGAGGAGGAGAAGCAACGAAGCCACCCATGACAGCCTGTCGTCAAGCAATACGACCAACACGGGTGTTCACCTAACACAGCTCATCACTAAGAGCGTCAAGGTGAGCATCCATGCGCACAAGTTGTGCCATGATGTCCTCGAGTGTCACACCGCCTATAGAAGAAGAGGGAGTGGATGTCAATGGGCCTGTAGAAGCTGGAGGAACCGTCGATCTAGACCGCCTTGAACGTAGCTGTGTCTCACTCCGTTTAACGGTAGCGATGTCAATGGCACATATGACATGGAAATGGTCGGACATGGGAAAGGGAACAGAAAAGTGGCGTAGAATCCTCATGATGGCAGAAGGGAAGATGAGCTTATCACGAGTCATCGTATCTTTATAGACATCTATAAGGGAGAGAATGAAATGAGAGGGAAAGTCAATGGTAAGATGCTTTATGAGGGATAACAAAAATCGAGCACCGGGCTCTATAATAGAGTTATCGTGAGAAAGAGGATGCAATGGTCATAACCATGTTAATGTACCTAGGAACTTAGCAAAGGTCGAACAAGAAGTAAACTGATGCTCACCCCAATCTGAAGGTTGCTCACAAAAAGTAGAAATCAGCTCGTCTTTAGACACAATCTTAAGACGCTCACAACTAGGGTAGTCAGGATGCACTACCCTAGGGATAGAGCACCTCGGATACAATATCCAGTGTGACCACGATGCGCGTACCTCAAACACGAGTGGAAAACAGAGGTACTGAATAATCAAATCCATGCATGTTGGAGTAGAACTCCTGGATCAGCATGGATGGACAAGTGACTGGGACGTCACACAGTGACTCTCAGCCCCTACTGTGAATGACAATAGGTAGGTCAGTGTCAGAGAAATCTGACAAAATGACATGGCGTTCCGAATGAAAGGCTCGTCTAGAAAAGTTCTCTGAAAAGTCCTTGCGGGCTTTATCATCACGAAATCGAATATGAGAGGGGGTAGGATCAGAAGAGGTAGATGCCCCAGAATGAATAGGGTTTCGGGACGGAATAGACTTACGTTTAGGTGCCATGACGCAACTAACATAAACAAGAGAGAGGGGGAGGGAGAGAGACAATCAGAAAAGCACTAACAATATATAATATAGAAAAATATAGAAACTTGAAGGTACGTATGCATGAAAATGCATGAGCATGTGATATGCAGTAGTAAATACATCATGAGCTCATCCCAATCCAAACCTACCAGCACACAATCAGTTCCACAATGTAAAAACACATCTGAAAATGCATGAAACATCCTTACAACGCACATGTGATGCAATGCATGATGTGTTAAGATCAAATATACAAAACCATCCCAAAAATTTTGCAATAACTTCATCAATTTTGAAAAACCCCAAAATTTTCATAAATTCCCAAAAAGTTAGGTCAAATGCATGAAAAAATAAAAGAAGGATTATGACCTTTACCAAGTGAATAAAAACTTGATCTAGGCAAAAAAATCCTTGAAGATGAAGTTTGGAGAGAGAAAGAGAGGTTTTGAGAGGTGAAGAGACAACAGGAATCGAGAGAGATTGAGAGAAATGAAGTCTGAATCACGCTGACCCTATATATAGAAGCTTAGTAATTCTCGATAGATTGAGAGGCATCGAGCTTTAAAAGGGTCTACAGATGCAGCTATCGAGCAGGTGTCCAGAGGTATCCACAGCAAAAGAAGCTCGATGGATCGAGGAGCTATCAAGGAGACAGAAACTTTCTCGATGGATCGAGGAGCTATCGAGATTGTGATAAAAAGAAGCTGAAGAGCTCGATAGATAAGCCAGGTGTCGAGAGGTGTTGAGGAGTTGTCAAGATTGCTTAAAAACAGTTTTTCAAGAAGAGAAAAACACAAATATAAATGCAATCAAATATGCAACTCAACCAAAGATCCAACCAACATTTTAAACTCTCAAAAACATCTGTCAACAAGAAAAATGTCATGCATTTAGATCCAAAACACACACACACATGCGCGCGCACACACACACACACACACTAAACAAGTCTAACCAATTTTATATTTCAAAAAAAAGTTAAGACAGTTTAGTGAGCATACATTTGCACATGTAAACCTTTTGATGGGCAAATCACATTGTACTTGCACATGTATCAAAAGTAGCAAAGAATATTGCGTGTTGTGTGTGAAAACATTGCAAGATTATATAAGTGTCTCTATGTTATGACGATTTGGGATATAAGTGAATCAATTTAACTCACACACGATCATAATTGTTTGATGGGGACTATCACCTTCGAGGTACATCCTATAACTCCTACCTTTCCTAGAATACACGCTTGCAATCATATATAAAGCATTTTGATTTTTGCTTTTATTTTTCTTTGCATATTTTTCTTTTATTAAGCATGTCATGCATAGACATAAAAGATAGAGAAAATAAATACCCAATTATGTTAAACTTTTTGATATTGCACTTTTGCTATGCCGAAGCATATATATGGCATTTCATGATTAGCGGACAACAGTGGTGAGATGGTTATTTATGCCTTTTTTCTTAGGATTTTCTAGTATTTTTTGTCAAAAAGAGTGATACGAGTGTTAAGTACAAGAGATCACTTAACGTTGCTCATCACAAATAAAGAGCCACAAAACTCACTTGCTTAGTTGTGCATAGAGATGCTCATCTAAGCTACAAAAGATACAAAATTTAGAAAACTTTGTTTCATTAGCCATTTAAGGTACACAAGTACCAATGTACACAAACACACACTGTTTTTGTATTTTTCTGATTTTTCATTTTTTTTTTATAATTTTTATGAATGAAACAAAATAAAAACAAAACTGAAAAACAACCAAACAAAAACAAGCCAAATAACGCAATGCATAAAACTAGATTGTCTCAAAAAGAAACACACAAGTAATGCAAACATAACAAAAAGAGGGAGAGAGAGAAAAAGTGATTGAATCACTTGGAGCCATTTTCCTTCCACACCTTAGAAGAACCTTTCCTTTGAGCAAACCCTTGAACCGGTGGTGAGGGGGAAGAATTGAACCCGTTCAAGTTCGAAAGGAAGATGAGGGCTTTGAGGAGATCTCCAAGAGGTGCTAAAGTGGATGGAAACTGACTCAGGTTTCCTACCGAGACCATGTTGTTGCTCTGTTGAGTGGCTAACCACTTATAGCAATTTGTCGAGTATGTCCAGCTGTGCCACAATGATGACAGAGATGCTACTTCTTCTCTTTGGACTTATGAGCATTGCTCTTCTTAGCCCTAAGATTTTTGGTTTCTTTCTTAAAAAGCTTAGGAGGTGCTCCTAAGATAGATTTATCCTTGTCTATGTTCTCACTAGCTATCACATTTTTAGCATCATTATTATCAGAATCAACATTGTTAGCAGGAGAAACAAAAACATTAGTACTAGAAGAAGCAATATTAGGAGAAGAAAAATCATACCCTAAATCGGTTCGATCGGAGGCAGATTTTTGCACGCAAAGCATCTCATCAAGCTTCGCACTTGAGGTCCTCTCCAATTGAGCTCTCACTTGGAACAGTTCCGCCTTAAGCTTCTTGGTCTTCTCAGTCAAGAAATTGTTCTTAAACCTCAGTGCTCCAATAGTCTGATTTGTTTCATCAAACTTTGTGGAGAGTTGTTCTTGTTCAAGCTCCACATCACTGAGCTTCTTGGTGGCCAAACTATATAGGTTCTCATGTTTCTCCAAGACCTTGTATAACTTTGCATAGGCTGTGTGGATGTCATCTTTCCCATCCATCTTCTCAAATTTTGACTCCACCAAATCTTATTCTTTATCCATATCTTCTACAATCCCTTCAGTAGGATTGACACTAGCGGTGAAGGCATTCAGGATTCTATCACCCTTATTTTCGGAATCATCCTCAGGTTCGGTGCCGCTCAAGGTAGTAGCAAGTGCCTTGCTTTTCCCAATAGACTTGAGATAAGTGGGGCACTCTTGTTTCATGTGACCGAATCCTTGACACCCGAAACACTTGGGTCTTGAGGGAATAGTGTATTGACCACCATCCTTAACATCCTTCTTCCCTTTGTGTTGGCTCTTAGATTGAGAAGAACTTGATTGCCTACGGTCCTTGTCGAAGCCTTTTGCATTGGTATTCTTCATGAACTTCTAGAACTGTCGGGTGACGTAGGACTTCATTTTAGAATTTTCATCATCGGAAGACTCATTTGTGTCACTGCTTTTGGCCTTCAGTGCCATGCTTTTGCTCTTGCTTGACTTCCCAAGCCTAGTCAAACCCAACTCATAGGTTTGCAAATTTCCAACAAGTTCTATCAAAGGAATTTTATCAATATCATTTGATTCCTCAATAGCCGTGATCTTGGCATGAAATCTCTTAGGCAGAGATCTGAGCACTTTTCTCACAATCTTGGGTTCTAGAATGGTTTCCCCAAGATTAAATGCTGAGTTCACTATGTCCTTGAGCCTGGTATAGAACTCATCAAATGACTCATCCTTCTCCATCTTGATTTCTTCGAAGCTAGTAGTGACCCTCTGAAACTTCGAATCCTTGACAACCTTGGTTCCTTCATAGGTTGTCCGAAGAATGGTCCACACCTCCTTTGCAGTTTTAGTGGAGGAGATCTTCTTAAACTCCTCATTTATGACTGCACTGAATAAGGCATTCAATGCTCTGCTATTGAAGTTGGTCGCCTTGATCTTAGCATCATCCCAATCGGCTGGTGCTTCCTTCGGCTTGGTCTAGCCTATCTCCATAGCTTGTCACACCTTCTCATCTAAGGACTGCAAGAAATCTCTCATGCATACTTTCCAGTATGCATAGTTAGTTCCATTAAATAAAGGAGGTACAATAAGTGATTGTCCTCTATTCATGAAAAACAGGGGTCAATGGATCTCACAGTAAAAATTATACCCTAATCAGAGTGTGCTTGCTCTGATACCATTTGATAGGTCAAAAACGTATTGACCATTTGTGATGAATTAACCAATTAATTAGCCAAGTGAATTAATTAGATTCAATTACATACAATAAGCATAGCAGCACAAACAAATCACCAAATAACTAAATATGCAGTGAAAATTAAATGACATGGTGATTTGTTTACAAATGGGGAAAACCTACACGGGAAAAACTCCATCGGGTGATTTTAAGGTCACCACTTCCGAGAATCCACTATTATGAAAACTAGCGGTTACAAGTAAAGGAAACCTAGTACCTTATACCAACCTACAGTTGAACCCTTATCCTAATACCCAATTGGACTTGTTCTGTAGTGACAATCTCTCATTTTCAATGCACGGCTCCTAGTACGTGTGATGAGAATCAGCAAGCATTCAAGAATCCATTGCATGTTCCAGTTGGGCCTATTACAAGAGCAAGATCCAAGAAGATCAAAGAAGCAGTTAATGGGCTGACTCAAGATATTTGGGCTGATTCTAACGCAAGACATTCCAAGCTTGGGCTAAAGGAAGCTGAAAACGTAATAAATTTAATTCAAGTTATTTAGGGCTGATCTGGCTTAATTGTGAGTGATTTATGGCATGAATTAATGGCTGATTGACTTTCCAGCTCTATATCAATTAAGGCAGATTTTTTCCTATTTTGGATCTGCTAATTTTAGACCAAATCAACTTTTATTTAGGGTTTTATTATTTAGTACGTTTTTTAGGTATTTTCCTTGTTTTTAGGTGTATTTAATGCTTTTTAGGTGTATTTAATGCTTTTTAGGTCAAATTTGATTCATGATATGGTAAGGTATCAATTAGGAGTTATTTTATAATATATTTTCTTGTCTGTCAAGTTTTATGGAGCCCTTAAATAGGGCCTGAAGTCTGTAAACGTTTTTCATGATATTATAAAATAAAAATCAGAAAATGTGAAGCTTTGCTCTCTTTTGGTTCTTCAAGAACTGTGAACTTATCAAGGATTCTTCCTTGTAGCGTTCAAAGTTTATACCTTTGGTTCATGATTCTTTATAATCATTGGGTCAAGGTCAACTTATACCTTTGGTTCGCGTTTCGATTATAAACGTTGGGTCAGGGTTTCTATCATAAATCTGAATTTTAGCTTTCCTGGGTAAATATTCCAATATTTTTGTTGGGTCTCAAAGCGTGTCGATTGAGGTTCGCATCATTTGGTATCAGAGCACAGGTTCTAAAATCAGTTTTCTATCCGTTTATTTTTTTTGTTTCATGTTATCATCCTATCCTATTCCTTTTGTATTCTTCACTCATCGTTCTTATTTTTTTTGTTTTTGTTGAAGTGCACTAGGTTAAAATCATGCACCCAGCTCTTTAAAAAAAAAAAAAAGATATCAGAACAGAATTAGAAAAAAAGAAAAAAAAAATTGTTTGTAGTTTCAATTCTCTCAGACCAGAATATCATTTTCTTTTGTCCTCTTCCTTTGATTTAGTGTTTCTGTCATATTTTCTTGTCGTTGGTATTTGTTTTTACACTACAAGTTGAATTTCTTGATCAAGTTTATTAGTTTAATGAAGAACTGAAAAGGCGAAGTTACGAGTGGAAAAAGGCAAGAGATTGTGAGACTACTATCGGGAAAAAGCCAATTTAAGAGTGAAACACGAGTGGGAGTGACATAATTTGAGTGCAAACATGTGAGGGAGTGTTGTGAGGAATTATTTCTAACAATTCTTTGCTGTTTCAAAAGTATGTCTTTCAGGTGTGAAACATCAAATAGGGAAGGAGGGGAGGAGTCGTCCATCATTTTGCAGGCGATGCAACAACAATTTGAACGCATGAATGTGGTGTTTAATGAGATTCGGGACCGGATGGATAGGCAAGACACTGTTATTGCTACTTTGCGTGAGAAGCGTCCCCAAAGAGGCCCTAATGCTAGAAGGCAAGAAAGGCATTCTCGCATGAATGATTCCGATGACTACCACGAGCATGAGTTTGAAGATGAAAAAGATCAAGCTTCATTGAACAATGAGGGCAGGTTTGTGCCAAGGGGAGAAAGACGTGGCAGAGGTTTCCGAAGAGATCCAAGATGGCAAGATAGGACTGACAGGAACCTAGGAAACATAAAAATGAAGATACCAACATTCCAAGGGAAAAATGATCCAGAAGCATACTTGGAGTGGGAGAAGAAGGTGGAGTTAATCCTTGAGTGCCACAACTACTCCGAGAAGAAAATGGTAAAACTCGCTGTCATTGAGTTTACTGACTATGCTATTATATGGTGGGATCAACTTGTGATAAACATAAGGAGAAACCATGAGAGACCTATTGAGAGCTGGAAGGAAATGAAGGCCATCATGAGGAGGCGGTTTGTTCCTAGTCATTACTATAGGGACTTGTATAAAAAATTACAGAGTCTTACTCAAGGCTATAGGAGCGTGGTTGACTACCACAAGGAGATGGAAATTGCCATGATTCGGGCAAATGTAGAGGAGGATAGAGAAGCTACCATGGCAAGGTTTCTGAATGGGTTGAATCGAGACATTGCCAACATGGTAGAGTTGCAGCACTACGTGGAGTTGGAGGACATGGTCCACATGGCAATAAAGTTGGAACGACAGCTTAAAAGGAAAGGAACTCCATCATTTCAAAATCCGTTCTCCTCTACTTCATGGAGGTCAAATGGGAGGAAAGACGAAGGGGCTGTTTTCAAGTCCAAAGCCGAACCACCAAAAAGGAGAGATGAAGCTCCCAGTGTCAACAAAGGTAAAATTGAATCCCAGACTCGTAATCGTGATATTAAGTGTTTTCGTTGCTTAGGAGTAGGTCATATTGCTTCACAATGCCCAAATAAGAGGACCATGATTGCACGTATTGATGGAAAGGTGGAAACTGAAAGCGAGAAAGATGATGACCAGATTTCATCACTTGAAGATGCTTGTGATGAGGAAGTAGAGTATCTAGTGGAGGGCGAGTCACTTGTGGCTAGGCGTGCTTTAAGTGCCCAAGTCAAAGAGGATGACATGGAACAACAAAGGGAGAACATTTTTCACACTAGATGCCACGTCAACAACAAGGTATGTTGTATGATTATAGATGGGGGGAGCTATACTAATGTGGCTAGCACTACTTTATTTGAAAATTTGAATTTACCTACCTTGAAACACCCTAGACCATATAAGTTGCAGTGGTTGAATGATTGTGGAGAGGTTAAGGTAAATAAGCAAGTACTGGTTTCTTTTTCAATTGGGAGGTACAAGGATGAAGTACTTTGTGATGTTGTTCAAATGCAAGCAGGTCATATTTTATTGGGCAGGCCATGGCAGTTTAACAGGAAGGTCAATCATGATGGGTTCAAGAATAGGTATTCTTTTGTTAAATATAACAAAACCATTACTCTTGTACCGTTGACTCCAAGACAAGTGTATGAAGATCAAGTGAAACTGAAAAG